>NW_027556098.1:148659953-148909953 GCF_003287225.1 Phascolarctos cinereus
GATTTTCAAAACAGGAAAACAGAAAGTTGTTGGAGGGGTTATGAAAGTACATTCTCAGAAGTGGCTAATGTATTCAAAGTTGTTCTGTATTACAGATATTTGTTTCTAGAAGCAGTGCGGCTTAATGGTCTCAGGACAACTCGAATTTGGATCCTACCATACAAACTGATTATGGACCCTGGGCAAATAATTTAACTTTTTATCACACCAGGCAACTTTATAGCTCTCTAATTTGCAGATAATGGACTGAACTGCATTGATAGAGGGAGTTTTCTAACCAGAAATTCCATATATAAATGAAAATATAGTCTAAGTGCCTGTCCTGACACTTGTTACAACTAAGGGTTTTTACTGGTCAGAATGAAGGGGAAAGTAGGTTAGCAGGTAGTAATAGATATGGAAAAGAAAGGAGCATCAATTAAATATTTTAAAAAGTTGAACAGAAGAAAACCAAAAAAGTATGTAAGATGGCCCAGAGAAACTTTCTTACTATCTTGCTAAAATATGCACACGTATCTCTATGTGAGTGTATATACGTATGCATAAATGCCTATGTGTATATATGTGTACTGTAGAAACAAATTAAAAGTTCATTTTTTATACACTTGTCTTGGTCTTTATATATTGAAAAGCTTGATTATTAAGTTCAGTAATACACAAAATTTTAAAAAGATAAAAAGAAAAAATGATATTGTACTTTTATGAAGGTGATGTTATTGATGTGTTTTTATTTTTATTTTTTCTTATATTTGGGTCATCCTTACTCTTTGCCATTTCCTCTTCCAACAAAAGTTCATATAAGTAGTACTAGGTAGTAAATAGTACTCTCAATTACGGAGTCAGCGAGAATTAGCAGTGGATAGCCTGTGGCTGTGGGACTGAAAAAAAATTAAAGCAAAGGATGGTGATTTGAAAAAAAGGAAGCTAGAGAGAGTGAAACAGACAGGGTCAGAAAGAGAGACACACAGAGACAGAGGCAGAAAGAGAGAGAGACACAGGAACAGAGAGAGAGGTAGAAGACAAATAGAGAGACAGAGACAGAAAGAGTCAGACAACACTTAAGCAGTCAGCATAGGAGACAAAGGGGAAAAAAAGTGCAACAGAACCTATTTTTGTTTCACTGACTTGTTCAGTGGGGCTCTCTACTTCAGAATGTTGCCTCTTCTTAACGCTGCCCTTTGAAGCTGATTTAAGCAGATTAACCATTACTCCTAGCTCTTTTAATTGCTTTTCACCTGGAGCCTTTAGAGTCTCTACTTTGACCAAGATTGCAGTAGTAGCAGCAGCAGACCAGAGGTGAAATAAATCACTCCCTTACTGAAAGTGCCAGAGAGGTTCTACTCACTTCATCCACCAGAAAATGAAATGGATAATGTTTATTAAATAATATTTATATTTCCTGGTCTTCATTTATAATTCAGGCAAATGGCCTCTTATATGTCTCTATTTCTTTCTTTCTTTTTTTTTTAAAGAATTCAGTTCATTGCTTTTTACATCCCTGTGGCCCTTGATTGATTTTTTTCCCCGTTGGTCACTGGGCCTTGGTAGACTGCCCCTGTCCCCATAGTCAGAGATCACTTTTGTGGGAAAATGTGAACACCGGAAAATGACCTACTTTGGAAGGCACTTAGACTATTTTTTTCTTTTTGGTAGGGGTTTCTGTGCTTGGGAGATGAGCTTTCTTTCATCCTTTTCTCTCTTTTTTCAAGGATATATTTTCTCAAACCTTTCCCCAACTAAGTTTAACATGCTTTAATTCCAAGGTGATTTTTTACTTCTTAATTATCTGATGTTTACAAGTAATGGTTCTATCACTGCACTAGAATAAAGCACATTTGTAGCAAAAATTAAATCTGTTACAGACTTCTCTTTGAACAGTCCACCTTATATTTTGTTCTAATTCTGAGGAGCTATAATTGTCTTAAAGTTCAGAATTTCATTGAATTTCCATGAATCAAGACACTACAAACTCATTACTGGTGTCTGTAGGGAAAGATGAGAGTAGGGATAAATGAAATCCAAGGATAATCCCTAAACCTCATTTTCATGATTACTTTCAATACCCTTCTCCAATAAAGCTGCTGCCCAAGATCCTAAGTCAGGTAAGCCTCGATTGGCTGGAACTTCACCTTCTCTCTCTGCCCTTTCTTACCAACTGTCTTGGATTGGCAAGGTCCCAGAGTGCAATGAGCAAAAGGTGGTTGACTAGAGCACAGAAGGGGAAGCAAGGAGCCTGGGTAATCCATAAAATGTATCATCAGCTGCTGTATAATGGTGAATTGATTATACATATAAGCCCTACTAAGGCTATCCAATTGCACCATTATCATCATCAAGCATTTATGGAATGCCTAATTCAGTATGTTCAGGATGATGTTCTAGGCACTGAGGAGAAAAACAAGTACAGGATATAATCCCAGCTGTCAAGGGCCCTATGCATTAGTGGAGACAGAGGCTACAGACACACACAAAAATAACTAACAATACAAGGCAATGAACACTGAGTGCCAAAGGAATGATACAGACAGTAAATGCTACAAAGAAGGGAATTGAAAACAATCATTAAAATGAAGTTGAGGGATTATCCATGTATTTAATTTATCCCACCTCTCCCCCTCTGCCTACAGGCATGAATAAATGAGCTGCTGTTTTGACTTATGGAAATTCAAGGAAATTCTGAACATTAAGACAAGTCTATTTGTGTCTAATAACTTCTGAGTAGAAAGTGTTGAATTTCAAGTCAGATGGCCTGCTTTCAAATTCCAGCTCTACCACTCATGTAAGGAATCTTAAGCAAATCACAACTTCTTTGGGCCTCAGTTCTGGGTACCTGATTGTCTTGAACTGTCGGGAGCTGCTAGGGGTAGAGCGACAAAATGTGTATGTCCAGAGTACCTATGACGAGGTATGCCACCTGTCTTCTGACAGAGGGTGATGGACTCAGGATAAAGAGTGAGATATCAATCTTTTTTGGGACATGGCCAATGTAGGAATTTGTTTTGCTTGACTATGCATATTTGTCATGAGAAGTTTTGTTGTTTTTTTTTCAGTAGGAGAGAGAGAAAATAGATGCTTACTAATTTAAAAATATTTTAAAAATAAAAATAAAATCCAGATCTTTCAAAAAAGGAAAAAGGCATAAATATAACTACATATATACAAGCATCCAACTTTAAGTCATATAATCATATTTTATATATGCACATCAAATATACATATGTACACATAACATTTACATGTATGAATTCCTTATGTATATATGTGTGTGTATGTATATATTTAAGTTTTAGCTGATGAGGTGGTTTGGAAAAGAAGTCCAGAGATACATATATTAAAGGCATCAGTAAAACATTCACACAAATCTATTTAACTTTATAGTAAAACAGGTATGTGTACATGTATATATATAAATATATATAAACACATACATATATGTATATATGTATGCACACATATGTGTATATATACATGTATGTACATATACACACTCACACACACACACACACACACGAATGACTATATCAGTTTTATATATAGGTTTTTCTTTTTACTTTGATTGACTCTCCCTGCTCCCAATCTGCCACCACTCAGTGTTCTCTAGTAAAGAAAATAAATGAACCAACCCAATACAATAACTATACCTGAGAGCCCATGGTTCCTTAGCTTTCGAAGGACAAGGAGAGAGCTATGCCTATCTCCTGAATATCCAATTATTGTTCTTTACATTTACAGAGTGCTCTGCTTTATTTTAGTGTTTTTATCATTTTCATTACTGTAGTTATCCTGTGTATATGTGTATCTATCTCTCTATCCATTTATTTTATTTATTTTGTTTTATTCTTCTGGATGAACTACCAGGATAAAAGTCCCCAGTTGGCAGCAGAATCATGTCAGAGCAAGAGTTCACTTGAAATGTCTGAAGGTTTGTGAGCGGCCCTGCTGGAGCTGTTCCTGCCTGTCTGAAACCTTACTGATCTTGCCTTGTTTGACATTGGATCCCACTCTGTCCTGATTGTCTGCAGCAGTGAGAATTCATGCCTATCTGACCTTCAATTCAGCCTAGTCCTATTATATTATAGTGGCATATAATAACTTGAATGGCCACTTAGAGAGCAAAAACAAGTGCCCCAAATGTATGGAATTGACATTAAGTGCTAGGGTAACCAAGAATGAGAGGGATTATACTTGCTCTCAAAGGATTAACAAGAGATAGTCTATGTTGTGAAATAAGTACTTGAAACAAAGACAGATGTGCTACATTCTTTTTGTTTTTCTAGTTGAATAAGTCAAGAGAGAAAACCTATCTCATCTGGTGTCATCCCAAGTGGAAAGATCCAGATAACCTCAGCATGATAAGAGAGAATTCAGAATACTAATGATAGTCCCAACTGGAAAAGCTAAAAGTCTTCTTTAATTTTTATTGAGTTGTCTCAGTTAGAGTTCTCTAAAATGAATTCTAGAGACAGCTAACAGATTGCAGTTCAACAAATTAAGATATAGATTGCATGTTTATCAAAGTTTCAGGTAATATAAGGCTGTGAGGAATAGTTTACTTGTGAAATGAAAGAATCTGGATCCAAATGATATTAAAAGTCTGTGACCAAATCTAATAAGATACACACACACACACACACACACACACACACACACACACACGCATGCATGCACACATGCATACACGAATACATGCACTGACACATACATACATACTTATATACTCACTCACCTACACATATATACAGACATACACATTCATATATACATATATGCATATTTGGTGTGTATCTATCTACTTATGACTTGTGATTTCACTGGTACAAGAAGTTCCTCTATCAATGCAGCTTCTCTGAAACTTGAACTCTTAGAAATTGGCTAGGGACACTGAGCAGTTAAGTAACTTGTTCAGGATTACACAACCAGTATATATCAGAGACAGGATTTGAATCCAAGGCTTGTTTGCTTTTTTTTTTTTTAGTATTTTCAGTTCCAAATTCACTCCATCCATTCAGCCTTCCCCCACTCATTGAGAAGGCAATACCCATTATTCATATGAAGTCACGCAAAATATATTTCTGCATTAGCCATGTTCTTTAAAAAAGCATGAAAAATCAAGGGAAAATGCTTTAATTTACACTCTGATTCCATCAGTTCTTCATCTGGAGGTGGATCACATTTTATATCATGAATTCTTTGGAATTGTCTTGGAACATTGTATTATTCAGAGTAGCTAAGTCTTTCACAACTGATTATCTTTATAGTCAATTATTTATAATAAGTTATAATCAGCTATTACTTTCTATGGGAATATGCTTTACATGATCTAACATATAGAAATGAGATCAAAGTGATTGCTTTCTTAAAGGTGGGGAGTTAATTAATTAGTTAATTAGTTAATAATAATTAGTTAATTAATTTACTCCCTCCTTTTAAGGGAGGGAGGAAAAGATTTTGGTACTCAAATTTTTAGAAAAGTTATTCTTAAAAGCTTTTTTAACATGTAATTGGGAAACATCTAACAAAACAAATAAAAATAATTTTAAAAATACTGAGTGCTTGCCACAATACCCAAGTCCTTTGGATTTATGAAACACTAGGCTACTCTGCTCATTTGCTTCTGTAACACAGGTCTTGATTCGAAGACAGACTGCCCTTTCCATTATGCTACACTACTTCCCAAGATGAAATTAAGTAGGCATCGATGTAAAGTCCTAATCTTGGGTTTAAAAATCAGCTTCCAAAGTACATGATGGAGAAGCATGCCTAGATAGTCATTAAACAAGCATTTTTTTAGTTCTAGGCATTGTGTGCTAAATTCTGGGGATACAAAGAAATGCAAAAAGAGAAGATTTTCATTAAAAAATCTGGATATGCTGGTGGCTCACAATTTAAATATGGATCAGCAGTGTGACAAGGTAGCCAAAAAACAGCATATGTCATTTGAGACTCCACTAAGGGTCCCAAACAAAGGCACTAATAACGCCATTGGTGTCCTGTCCTGATCATATCATACCTGGACAATTGCATTCAGTTTGAAGAACCATATTTTAGGTTGTCGTTTGTAATCTAGAGAGCATGCAGACCTCAATGACCAAGAAAGTACCTCAGGATTATGTCACAACAGATTGAGTAAAGGAACTGGAAATGTTTAGCCTGGAAAATATATGGCTTAGGTGGGGAATGATAGTTGTTTTAAAATATTTTAGTTGCTACTACATTGAAGAGGAGTTAAATTTGTGCTGATTAACCTCAGAAGCAGAATGAAGAACAATGAGTACATTTTCAGACTAGCATTATGTCAGGAAAAATATTTCCTAGTACTCAGACCTATACAAAAGTGAAATGGGCTACCTTGAGATTGAGGAGTGAGATTTCCAGCAAGGAGGAGTGAAGTCTTCCAGCAAAGGCAGCATGACTGCTAGTTGGGTATGGTATATAGTAAATGCTTGTACAAGTACATATTGGATTTGTTGGCTCTAAGAATACTTCCAACTCTGAGATTCTGTGATTATATTGATTTAAAAAACAAAACAAAACACTGCATGCAAAGCACTGTGCTAGGTGCTAAGTGTGCACAAGTAGAATTAACATGGGTATTATGCTCAAGGACCTTGCAGTTGAAAGAAAAAGGTAGAAAAAAATAAGCATACATATAACTAGGAATGTGATAAGTATAATGTCTAAATAATGTCCTTTAAGAAATTTAAGAAGATGAGGGGACAGCTAGGTGACACAGTGGATAGAGCACTGGCCCTGAAGTCAGGAAGACCTGAGTTTGTATCTGGCCTCAGACCAAACAAACACTTGACACTTACTAGCTGTGTGACCCTGGGCAAGTCACTTAACCCCAATTGCCTAAAAATTAAAAAAAAAAATAAAAAGAAATTTAAGAAGATGGCAATAATTTTCATCTGGGGAGGAAGTCATAGGAAAGAGAAGGAAATAAGCACTTAAATAGTGTCTACTATGTGCCAGATGCTATGCTAATTGCTTTACAAATGTATTAAAACCCCAAAAAGATAGGTGCTAATATTATCCCCATTTTACAGTTGAGGATACTGAGACAAAGAGATGTTAAATGACTTATTTAGAGTCACACAATTTCTGAGTCTAGATTTGAACTTATCTTCCCAACTCCACACTCGGCACACTATCCATTGTGCCACCTACCTACCTCAAGGATCAGATATCTAGAGCTGAAAGGAACCTCATAAGAAACTGAGGCCCAGGAGACAGGAGAGAACCAAGATGGTGGAGTAAAAGCAGTGATTTACTTGAGCTCTCCCCAAAACCCCTATCTGTAAAAAATGGCTCTAAACAAATTCTAGAACAGCAGAACCCACAAAAAGAGAGAATCAAACAATTCTACAGTCCAAGACAACCTAGAAGGTTGGCAGGGAAGATCTGTTGCACTGGGCTGGGAGAGGAGCACAGCTCAGCATGGGCTGTGCAGGTAAAGACCAGGCCTCAGTGAACCTGGAGCAGGCCTCAGGGGACTGAATCACTAGCAGCTTCAGCAGTTTCAAGACTTCTCAACCCACCAATGCCAAAGACAACTTAGAAGGTCAGAAGGAAAAGTCTGGTGGACCTCGGTGAGAGAATACCATGGTCACGCCCCAGTCCTGGAGCAGCCCTGGGGCGGCAGCTGCTTCTGGAACTCTCAGCCCACAGCAGGGTGGGGGTATTGAGCAGCTGATCAGAAGGGGATTGCAGGGATCTATTTGCTGGCTTTGAGGCAGGATTCTCTTGCTTTGCCTGTGCTTGGATATGGGTTGCAGTTCTGGGTGGCAGTCCTGGGGTGAGAAGGAGCATTGGTGTGGTGGAGCTTGTGGCAGTAGTGAAGAGACAATCCTCCTCACAGTTCCAAGGCAGAAAAGAGTGCTTGTGGTCACTCATAGACCAGAGCACAGACTAGGAAAGGAGTAAACACCTTGCCTTTCATCATATCACCTTGAAAGAACTGAAAATTTATAGGTCCCTAGAAGTGTCTCTGAAAAAAACTGCACAAAACTCCCAAAGCTTGTGACAGTTCATTCTCTGCACTGGAAGCAGACCCCTACCTTAACAAAAAATTTAAAAGACAGATAATCAAATAATGAGCAAACAGTGCAAAAAAAGTCAGACCATAGAATCTTACTTTGGTGACAAAGAAGAACAAAACATACAACCAGAAGAAGACAACAAAGTCAAAGCTCCTATATCTAAAGCCTCCAAGAAAAAATATGAATCAATCCCAGGCCATGGAAGAGCTCGAACAGGATTTTGAGAAGCAAGTAAGAGAAGTAGAGGAAAAACTTGAAAAAGAAATGAGAGTTATACAAGAAAATCATGAAAAACAAGTCAACATCTCACTAAAAGAGACCCAAAAAATACTGAAGAAAATAACACCTTAAAAATATGCTAACTCAAATGGCAAAAGAGGTCCAAAAAGCCAAAGGGGAGAAAAATGACTTAAAAAGCAGAATTGGCCAGATGGAAAAGGAAGTCCAAAAGCTTAGTGAAGAAAATATTTCCTTAAAAAATTAGAATGCAGCAAATAGAAGCTAATGATTTTATGCAAAATCAAGAAATTATAAAATAAAACCAAAAGAAAGAAAAATAGAAAACAATGTGAAATATCTCATTGGAAAAACAATAGGCCTAGAAAATAGATCCTATAGAGATAATATAAAAAATTATTGGACTACTTGAAAGCCATGATCAAAAAAAGAGCCTAGATATCATCTTTCAAGAAATTATCAAGGAAAATTGCCCTGATATTCTAGAACAGATGGTACAATAGAAATTGAAGGAATCCACCGATAACCTCCTGAAAGAGCTCCCCAAAGGAAAATTCCTAGGAATATTATAGCCAAATTCTAGAGATCTAAGGTCAAGGCTGCTTTCTTCTGCAAGCATCCAGAAAGAAACAATTCAAGTATTGTGGAAACACAATCAGGATAACACAAGATTTAAAAGATTCTACATTAAGGGACTGGAGGGCTTGGAATATGATATTCCAGAGGTTAAAGGAGATAGGATTAAAACCAAGAATCACCTACCCAGAAAAACTGAGGGAAGAAATGGATATTCAGTGAAATAGAGGACTTTGAAGCATTCTTGATGAAAAGATCAGAGTTGAATAGAAAATCTGACTTTCAAATATAACACTCAAGAGAAACATAAAAAGGTAAATAGGAAAGAGAAATCCTAAGGGATTTATTAAAGTTGAGCTGTTTACATTCCTATATGCAAAGATGATAATTGTAATTCATGAGACCTTTGTCAGTATTAGGGTAGTTGCAGGGAAAATATGTATGTATGTATGTATGTATGTATGTATGTATGTAGATAGATAGATAGATAGATAGATAGATAGATAGATAGATAGATGGCACAGGGTGAGTTGAAGATGAACAAGTGATATCTAGGAAACAAAATTAAGGGGTGAAAGGGGATTATTACAGTGGAGAGGAAGTGGGGGAAGGTGAGAGAGAATGAATGAATCTTACTGTCATCGGATTTGGCTTAAGAAGGAAATAACATACACGTCACCTGGTTATGGAAATCTATCTTACCCTTCAGGAAAATAGGGCAGAAGGGAATAAGAGAGGGGGAATGATAGAAGGGAGGGCAGATTGGGGGAAGGATAATCAGAAGCAAACACTTTTGAGGAAGGACAGAGTCAAAGGAGAGTATAGAAAAAATGAGGGATGGAATGGGATGAAGGGAAATATAGTTAAGTTTTTCACCACATGACTATTATGGAAGTGTTTTGCAGGACTACACATGTATAACATTTATCAAGTTGCTTCTCTTCTCAATGAAAGTGGGTGGGGAGGGAGGAAGGGAGAGAATTTGGAACCCAAAGTTTTAAAAACAAATGTTTAAAATTGTTTTTACATGCAACTGGGAGCTAAGATATATAGGCAATGGGGTATAGAAATCTATCCTGCCCTACAGGAAAATAGAAGGGGAAGGGGATAAGTGAAGGGGGAGTGATAGAAGGGAGGGCTGATCAGGGGAAGGACTATTCAGAATGCATGCCATCTTTGGGTGGATGGAGAGGAGAGATAAGGAGAAAATTTGGAACTCAAAAGCTTGTGAAAGTGAATGGTGAAAACTAAAAATAAACAATTAAAAAAAAGAAACTGAGTCCCAGAGAAGTTAAGTGTTCTGCTCAGGATCATACAACTAATAAGCAACAGAATCAGGATTTGAACCCAAGTACTCTGCCTCCAAGGCCCATGCCCTTTCCCAAGTGGAACTTAAATTATACTTAATGATAAATGCAGGATTTCTGGAGGGGAGTTGGTGGATAGAACGACATGAGTAATGGCCTAGAGATGTGAGATGGCAAGATAAAATTAAGATAGTCTGTATAGAATGTAAAAGATATGGGCAAAGGGATATTAAGAATGGAAAATTAGGTTACAATCAGGTTATGAAGCCTTGTGAATATAAGGATTAGAAATTTATTTTTATTTCATAGTAAATGAAGAACAACAAGTATTTTGAGTAAATAATATGGTTGGGCATCAAGTACATTATATGGATTATTGTATGAGATTCAAGGTGGAAGAAGTTAGAAGTTGAAAGAGCAGATAGGATGCTAACAACATAGATCAAAATAAATGAGAGCTTGCACTAAAGTAGTTTCAGTAGAATTAGAAAGAAGATAGTTTGATAATTGAATTGATAGGACCTGACAACAGATTTGATTTGTATGGTGAGGGAGAGAGAAGAATCAAAGAGCAGCAGGGTTTTTGGCTTGGTTGTGACTGCATAAAGGATGGTGCTATCAATAGTAGTACAGAAATTAGGAAAAAAGATAGCTTGGATATGCTGAGTTTGAGGTGCTAGGTGGAAGGATGGCATCAAGATAAAAAATGTTCATTCAGTCGAAAATGTGGGACTTGGGGTTTCATCTCCAGCATAGAAAATGACCATGTATGTAGCAGTGACCAGATTCCAAGCTGGGCCATCCCTGACCCCTGATACTCTCTTTGAAATCCAATAACCAGAAATCAGAACAATGAAATGAAACAAAAAGAAAGTGACATCAAGTACAGATAGGGTCTCTTTATCCTATCCCAAGTGACATTTAAAAAAGAAAGGAAGGAAGGAAGAAAGAAAAAAAGAAGGAAAGGAAGAAAGAAAGAGGATCACTTGTTAAGTGTGTGCTGGGAAATATTTAGCAGCTGGCTCTCTGGAAAAAAATGCATACATGTTTTTAATTGTAATCTGCATTATTAACATTTTATCCATCATTTTTAAAGGCTACACAGTCAACAATACAAAAATCCAGTGCTTATTTGTAGTATTTGTCCATTTCCAATGTAGAAATGTTCACACTGAACATTTAAGACTCAATTCTTTCAAGTTGATATGAGCTAGTTCCAGCACACCACTGATTCTATGACCCAGGAAAGGGCAATCAATTTCTCATTGTCAAGATCATAAGAAATTGCTCTGCTAGTCTTTATTTCAGTATTTATTTCCTGGGACTTAGGATCTCCACAAAGAACAAAACAGGAGCAGCTGAATACATACAATTAAAATGATACAATAAAAATACAAAAATCCTAGACATTGGTGGGAGTATCCAAGAGTAGTACTAAGTTGGAATTAGAAAGGAAGGAGGAATTTGATAAAAGGCATGAATTACAGAGGCACACAGGAATATTATCCTGAAACTTCATTATTGTTAGTTCCACACCATGGCTACATCAAAAGGCAAATTCGATAAGACTAGAATGTTAACTCTGTGTTTATTCCTAGGCTCTGTCTTGGACTGTCTTCTGTCACCTGTGACCTTATTTGCTTCTATGGCTTCAATTATCACCTCTCTGCTGATGACTTCCAAAGCACACTCTCTCTTTCTCTCTCTCTTTCTCCATATATTGTCTATCCAATCTATCAGTCTAGACCTGTCCTGAGCTTGATCTCACATCAATAGCCTATTAGATACACTGAACCGAATGACATATTAACATCTTGAACTGAGTGTGTGTGTGTGTGTGTGTGTGTGTGTGTGTATGAGCACACACACACATATCTCATTATCTTTCTCCCTAAATCAGGGATTCTTAAAGTTTTTGTCACCCTTTAGTAATCTGGTGAAGCCTATGGACTCCTCACAGTAGTTTTTTTTTTTTAATGACTAAAATAGAATACATAATTTTATAAAAGCAATGAATTGTCTTAAATATAGTTACTGTTTTTTTTGTTGTTGTTGTCATTTTGGGGGCAATTGGGGTTAAGTGACTTGCCCAGGGTCACACAGCTAGTAAGTGTCAAGTATTTGGTCTGAGGCCAGATTTGAACTCAGGTCCTCCTGACTTCAGGGCCAGTGCTCTGTCCACTGTGCCACCTAGCTGCCCCAGATATAGTTACTGTTAAGGGCATTCTGGAAAGATGGTGAAGTAGGTCAGAAATTTCCAGGTTCTCCAGATTTCCTCCACAAACAGATGGAAAATCACCATGAAATGAACATAGATCATCAAAAATAAAGGAGTGAAGCAATTGTCCTCCTAGGACATCTTGGAAAAACCTCAGAGAAAACTCCAGAGGTTGAGGTTTGGTCTGAGTGAAGTGTTAACACTTTCTGGCTGACTCCACTGAATCAAGAAGCAGTAGGCTCTGAGGGAATCAAATTAAGCTTCAAGAAAGTTCACCAGGCATGTTCATGTCATGAACTTTTACCTCCCTCCCTTTCATCTAAAGAATAGAAGATGGCTTCATGAGGGAAGGTTGAAGGATCACCTGTTGTTTGCAGAAGTCAGGCCTAGCAGCGCCGACTGGAAATGTTCCCTGGCTGTGACTAGGGGTGAAGAGGAGCGAGCACAAGCCGGTGAGTGCCTAATGTGCAGTACTTTAGGGAGCAAGAACATTTTTGAGATAACATGGCTGGAGTTTAGGGGAAAAAGAGAGGAGTCCCTGAGTTTGAGCCCCTTGACAGAATTCAGAACAATATTAAGAAGGACTTGAGGCCTAGGGCAACATTACCCACACCTTGGGATTGAGACTTGATGATAATAATATTAAACTGCTAAAAAAAAAAAAGGCAAACTAAAAATAAAAAAAATAAGTAAGCAAAGGAAAAAGAACCTGGTCATTGATAACTAATTTAGTGTAAAAGAAGATATGCGTTCATATTCAGAGGAAGAGAGTGAAGTAAAAAAAGCCACTCCTACACTAAAAATTATGTCAAATAGTCACAAGCCCCAAAAGAAATCTTTGAAGAACTTAAAAAGAATGAGGAAAAATTAGGAAAAAATGCAATTCAAGAAAATTATGAAGAGATAGTTAACCAATCAGAAAAAGAGATACAAAATCTTAAGGAAGAAAATAACTCCTTGAAAACTATGATTTGGCAAGTGGAATGGATGACATTGAAAGACATCAAGAAATAATAAAAGAAAAAAAATAGAAGAGAATCTGAAGCATCCCACTGGAAAAAACAACTGATCTGGAGGACAGATCAAGGTGAGGGAGCATAAGAATTGTCAGACTACCTGAAAGTTATGATTAAAGAAAAAGAATATGAATATAATGTTACAAAAAATCAAGGAAAATTGCCCTGAAGTTCTAGAACAAGAAGATAAAGTAGAAATAGAAAGAATCCACCAATCATCACCTGGAAGGGATCCTAAGAAGAAAACTTACAGGAATGTCATAGCCAAGTTTCAAAATTCCCAGGTTAAAGAGAAAATATTGCAGGCAACAACACTGCAGAAAAACAATCAGGATTTCACAAGATTGAACAGCTTCTACACTAAAAGACCATAGGTCTTGGAACATTAAATTTCAAAGAGCAATGGAGCAGGGGTTGCATAACAGAATAACTTATCCAACAAATTTGAGTATAATACTGAATTTTTTAAAAAAAGGATATTTGATGAACTGAAAGATTTTCAGATATTTGTAACAAAAAAGAAACAGAACTCATTGGAAAATTTGATGTAAAATATCCAGAAGAAATTCAAGGCAATTATGAAGCAATGATTAAGGTAAAACTGTTTACTTATGATATGTGAAAATCTTATTAATGTTAGTAATTATTAGTTATTATTATTAATAATTGCATTCTCAAAACTGTCATCATTACTAAAGTAGTTTGAAAGAAAGAGTGGGGCTGTGTTATGTATGATGAGGTGATTCTAAAAAAACAAAATTGGGTAAGAAAAAGTAAAAGGGAGAAATTATTTCAAAAACAGGATGTGAAAGGAAGAACTAATACAGAAGAAGCAGGTGAGGTAGAAGGCTGGTATGATTGGAAACTTACTCTCATCTGGGTTGAAGAGGAAACAATGTATATATCTGAAGAAGTTTAGAAATCTTCTGAACTTCAAGAGAGATGACAAAACTGGGGGATAAGGTGGAGGAATGACTTTTAGAAGGGCATATTGATAAAGATTAGAAGGGTGGGGCAAACAAATAAGGGAGGGACTTTTAGGGGGACAGTAAAATAAGGAATAAGATGAGGCTGGGAGAAGATAAGGTAACTGGGATAAGGTAAAAAGAGAGGCTGAGAGTGAAAATAGTGAGTAAAAATAAGATGGAGGTAAATTAACGAATAGTGATTATAATTTTGAATGTGAATGGGATGAACTCACCCATAAAATGGAAATGAATAACATAATGGATTGAAAATCAGAATCCAACAGTATGTTATTTACAAGAAACATTTAAAAATGAGAGATAAACAGTTAAAGTGGAGGGTTGGAATAGAATTTATAACACTTCAGTTGATACAAAAAAGGCAGGGGTAGCAATTATGATCTCAGACAAAGTTATGGCTAAAATAGATATAATAAAAGAGATAAATAGAGTAACTACATTTTGATAAAAGGTACCATAGAAAAAGGTGTATACACACATATACACACATACATATACATATATGTGAATATATGTACATACATACATATATAGTGTGTGTGTGTGTGTGTGTGTTGTGTGTGTGTGTGTGTGGTGTGTATATATATATATATATATATATATATATATATTCAAATATATAAGAATACAAGTCATTCCCCAATTGACGAATGGTCAAAGGATATGAACATTTCCAATGAAGACATTAAAACAATTTATAGTCACATAAAGGTGTTTTAAATCATGATTGATTAGAGAAATGCAGATTAAAACAACCTTGAGATATAATTATATACCTACCAGATTAGTTAAAATGATAGAAGGGGAAAGCGACAAATGTTGGAGAGGATGTGAAAAAATCTAGACACTAATTCATTGTTGGTGGAATTGTAAAATAATCTAACCATTTTGGAGAGCAGTCTGGGATTATGTCCAAAGAGTTGTTAAACTACCTACACCCTTTGACCCAGCAATACCACTACTTGGTCTATTTCTGAAGATAATTAGGGAAAAAGGAAAAGAACTTATATGTTCCAGAATGTTTATAGCAGCTCTCTTGGTTATGACAGAGAATTGGAAATTGCAGGGATGCCCATCAATTGGAGAATGGCTGAACAAGTTGTGGTATGTGATTGTGAATGAATACTACCATGCTATAAGAAATGATTAGCTCAATGATTATAGAAAAAATATGGAAAGCCTTGCATGAAATAATGAAGAACAAAATAAGCATAACCAATACAACATTTTGTATAGTAACAGCAATATTGTTTTAAGAAGTACTTTGAGTGACTAAGTTATTTTGTCTGTTATAAATACCCAAATTGACTATAAAGGATATATGAAGAAAGACACTATCTGCATCCAGAGAAAGAACTGATAAATAGAAGGATATATGGAATAATATTACATATACATAGCTATTTGTGTCTAATAGTAGCCATCTCTAGAGTGGAGGGGTAAGGGAAGAAAAAAAAAGAAATTTGCATGATGATTTTGTTGTTATTTGAAAGGAATAGCAAGTTGTATATAGTACATTTGCAGTTTCATGTAAAACCATCATTTTTGTTGTACTATGTTATGAAAACTTGTTTTATTTCATAAATTAAAAATAAAATTAGAAAAAAAGGAAATCAAAATATTTATGTTTAACCCACAAGGTCAGGGACCTCAACTTAAGAACCCCTACCCTACCTACTCTAAATCAACTCCTCTTCTGGATTTTCCTAGTCCTGTAACCATTCATCTAGTCAACCAGGTTTACAACTTTACTGTCCTCTGGGTTTCCTCATTCTCCCTCACCCCATCAATCCATTCAGTTGCTCAGTCTAGTTTCTGCTTCTGTATAATTGTGTGTATGTGTGTGTGTGTGTGTGTGTGTGTGTGTGTGTGTGTGTGTGTTTATTCCCTCACAGGGACAACACCGCAGTTCTTCTTTAACCTGCACTATTGCAACAGCTGCCTAATCAACTTCCCTGCCTCAAGTTTCTCCCAACTCTATTCTCTCTACTCAGTTGCCAAAGTGATTTTTAAAATTGTGTCTGTTTGGCATTTAAAGAGCATCTCTTCCTACCTTCCCAGTTTCCTGACATATAATTCTCTTCCATGTACTTTATGGTTTAGCTATACCTCCCACATCCCCTCTTGCATTCATTCCTGGGATACTCTGCTTCTGCATCCTCACCTCCACATCTTAAAATCCTTGGCTTAAAACACAGCCCAAGTGCCCCTTTCTGCTGGAGGCCTTTTCTGGTGCCCCAGTTGTTAATAGTTTGGTATTAGTCACAAAATTAACTTGGCTTACAGACACTTTGCACATACATATTTACATACATACACAATACTTACATATAAACACATAGAGAAATATATACATATATTTATGTATATGTATACACTCCATTCATATACATTTATATAGATATCTTGCCAAGGCCCAGGCCTACATGCTACTTCCTGCACTATTCCATGTTATTTATCACCCTACCCTTTCCCCATTTTTGTTTTTTTTTATTTTCCCTTTTTTAGAATGTAAGTTCCTCAAGGGCAGGAACTATTTTGCTTGTTATTTGTATCACTAGTGTTCAGTACAGTGCCTGGTGCATAGTAAGCATTTAATAAATGATTTTTATCTAGTTAGCTAACTATTCTTATTCCTGGATGTAACGCTTCTCTTACTTAAACATGAGATGGCATTAGTGTTTTTGGTGGCCGTAGAATCCAGGTTGACAAACCCTGAGGCATATTGGCCTGGATGGTCTTACTCTAAGAGTGATAACAAAAAAGGTTAATGAAATAAGAACTTTTGGTGGTAAACATCATATATTCCAGTAAAAATGTGCTATGTTGTGGTATCATTTGTAGATAAATGGTTAAAATAAACATTGGAATAGAGATGGAATATTGTCAGAAAGCAATTTTGAAAGCATCCATTTGCATTTTTGCTCAGTGTTGTATGAAGTGAAAAGACATATTGCTTATGTGTGAGGAAAGCACTATTTATGATATATATCATACATTTGAATGTGCAGGAGTACTCTTAGAGGATATAAGACTCCAAGGCAAATTACATCATGTACTTCATCCTGTCCCCTTATCCTGCTTCTTCCCAACAAATATATTTACAAAGATAAGGTCACATTAAACCAAATATCACACCAGCCCAAAGAAAGCACCACATAAAATTAAATCGAGGGAAGCTCTAAATAAATTTTAAAATGACAGCATAAAGTCTGATGGATGGGTTTCTAACAAGGAAGGTTTGTTGCCCACACTTTGCTTTCCTAATGATGGGGAGATTCCCTGGCCCATTTTATGAGTTAAATAATATTTCTTTTATTAATAATCAGCTGAAGCCATCTCATTCATCCCTTAACTCTTTCAGTGATTGCCAAAAGGGGGTCTGACAGATGAATGGCTACAAAGGCATGGGGTCAGAAAGGTAGCACAACATGTGAAATCAGAGGGTTTGAAATAAAATCCTAGCTCTCCTTACTACCTGTAGTACTACCTCAGGCTAGTCCTAAAATGATCCTAGGCTTCAGTTTCCTCATATATAAAATGAGGGGACTGGATTACATAATCTCTAAGGCTCCAGCTCTAAATCTATAATCAAGTGATCCGAAGACAGTAATAGCTGGTGACTCCTGATAAAGGTCCTTTGGGGTGGTTTATCATGGCAGTTTTTGAATTCAATAATGTCTTCATTCCAAAAACTTCCACTTAATAATCTAGATTTAGGCAATGAAAGTTATTCTATACTGAGTGAGCTTTCCCTGAATCCCAAATATTACATTGTATAGTTGACAGCCTACTTTGTCTATGGCTAAGTTTGGCTCTGCTCAGAGTCCTCTGGCTACTCACTTAGAATACTGCTGATTATTTTGGTTTTCCTCTTTTAGTACAGACATGGCCCTGCCCTTCCCAATTCACTGCTGGCATTGCCATAGAACCTCAGGTCATTGATTACTTCATTTTCGTGTATTGAGCTTGGTTTGTACTGGTCACTCACTTGGACCCTCTGTGAACTCCTCTAAGCCATGGTTATTTGGAGACAGCTGCTCTGTGTTTGAGCCACTTTGGGAAACGTCAGATTTTAATTAGTAAGCTTGATCTGCCAGATCAACATTCTCCCTGCATCCAAAGGTCTGCAAGGGGCTGTTCATCTCCTCATTAGATACAGGAAAATAGCTTTTTGTTTAGAATAAGAGTGGGGAGGGAGAAAAAAAGGGTGAAGATTTTGTAGATTTTTATTATTATTTTCAAAGAACTACATCATTTATCTCTCATAGACCTTAGCTTGGTACTCAAGAAGGTTAGAAAGTTAGATGAGATCTGCCCAGGTCTGACTAGATGAATACCAGTTCTGCCTTATGGGAATCACAAACTCTGGGATGGGAGTATGAAAAGAACAGAGAAATATCTCTTTACTGAACTCTAAGTCCCCTTCATCAAGGGATGAAAACGGTGAGGGAAGACCTGCAACTGTTATAGCCTATATCTTTTCCCTTGTTCCTTCCCTTCCCTCCTACTACCTCTTAACACAAATAATAGCTAACACTTGTAAGGCATTTTAAATTTTGCAAAGTGCTTTACAAATATTGTGTCATTTAATCTTGACAACAACCCTGTAAGGTAGATGTTATTATTATCTGCATTTTCAGTTGGGGAGGGTATAACCCAGAGGTTAAATGACTTGCCCAGGGGCCTCATGTAGAAGAGTGAGGTAAAAACAGTTCTTCTTGATTCCAAGTCCAGCACCCTATCCATCTAGCTGTTCTCCAGTCCCTTTGAGATTGCTGCAATGAATCTTTCCTAAAGAAGGGAAAGCAAATGTGACTTAGGAGACCCAGAATTGGTGCAAGATGTTTTCCTGGAGGCATTCTTTCCCTTCCAGTCTGATTTTAGCCTATCTTGGCAATAATCAAGAGAAGCAAAGGTCAGAAGGAGATTTTAGGGGGGACTGGAAGAGCAAAGTATAGTTATGTATCTAGTTCTTTGCTGTCCTAAGTGTCACTATAACATAAACAGTATAGATAGTATCATCCCCACTTTACAGACAGTGAAACAAAAAAGGAAGCAAACATTTATTAAACACCTACTATGACTAGCACTATATGATAACTCCTTTATAAATATTAGGTCATCCTCACAACAATCTTATCAAGCCAATGCTATTATTGTCTCCATTTTACAATGAAGAAAACTGAAGTAGATGGAAGTTGTCACTTGTCCAGGGTCAGCAAGTAAGTGTCTGAGGCTGTATATCTATATCAACATAGATATACATCTATATATCTATAGATAGGTACCAATATAGATGTGTGTATGTGTATGTGTAGATATATTTATATGTATGTGTGTATATACATATGTATGTGTATATACGTGTGTACATATACATACGCAAACACACATATATATCTTTCTGATTCCAGGTCCAGTGCTTTATCAGCTGTGCCACCTAGCTTCCAAAGGAATTGTGTTTCTTGCCCGAGCTTGCATATGAATCCTTATAGAAGCTGGGAGTAGAATCTGTGCAATGCTGCACCATAGAGATGTGATAGATTAGGAAAATTAGATTGTCAGTCAAGACCCAAAGGAAAAGAGCAAAAAATAGGGGCAAAAGAAAGTTGAAGGAACAGTTTAAACCAGGATTGGGGAACCTGTGGCTTCAAGGCTACATGTAGACCTCTAGGTCCTCAAATGTGGCCCTTTGACTGAATCCAAACTTCACAGAACAAAGGCATACACATAGAAACAGGTGGCCAAAACCAAAAGTAAGCCAAAGTTGACTGATTACCTAATAAAAAGTATGTATCACTGACAAGAGAACCATGAAACTGAGGCAAAATGTGCTTCAAACAGGAAAACTCCTATATTGTCTTATTGATGTAACAAGGGCAATGACTGTCTTTTGGGGGAATGATACACTTGGAGATTAGGAGATTAGCCTGATAACATAAAAGAGTTCACTAACCTGACTGCCCCACCCTACCTCCAACCTTGCTCTCTTGATTGCAACCCCAAGTACTTTCTCTTAGATTTTCTAAATAATAAAGGGATAGATACTGGATCTGAGATTTCAGTGATAGAGGGAACTCCCAAATGTTCCTTATCCCTCTACCAATGCAGGTCAGCACCTTCTCTGCAGTATAGTCTCAGAATGTTGCTTAGAGTACTGAGAAGTTGACTCACTTGATCAGGGTCATACAGTTAGTATGTATAATAAAACAAGACTTGGTCTTCCTGGATCCAAGGCCTACTCTCTATTCAGCATGCCAAGCTGCCTTTCTAGAACTGTTTCATCACTTAGTATATGGCCACTATGAGAAAAAAAAAAGATTTTTAAAAGGAAGCAATTTTAGACAAAAACTTTAAAAATTAGGTTCTGCTGATTTTGAGTGTTAATTACTAGGCACTCAAGTCTTTTTTTCTGGATAATTTCTGAGTGACTGACTACAATTCTGAATGTTTCCGACTACCATTCTGTTATTAAGTGTTAGAAGCAGGTACTGAATGCTGGACCTGGAGTCAGGAAGACAGTTCAAATGTAGCCTCAGACACTTATTAGCTGTGTAAATCACTTAACCTCTGTTGGCTTCAGGTTTCTCAATTGTAAAATTGGGCAAGTAGATGGCACAGGGGATAGAGCACTGGGTTAGAACCAGAAAGATTCATCTTCCTGAGTTCAAATCCAGCCTCAGACATTTACTAGCTATGTGAACCATATTAACCCTATTTGCCTCAGTTTCCTCATCTGTAAAATGACCTGGAGAAGAAAATGGCAAACCATTTCAGTATCTTTGCCAAGAAAACCCCAAATGGGACCATGAAGAGTCACACATGACTGAAATGAATGAACAAGCAAAAATTGGGATCGTAATAGTTCCTATCTCTTAGGGTTGTTATGAAGATAAAATGAGATACTATTGTAATAAGCTCTTAGCACAGCATCTGGTACATAGTAGACACTATATGAATGCTTATCCCCTTCCCCTTTCCCTTCCCTTTATTACCTACTGGAGAAGAGAATAACCAATGACTATCATTAGATACCTATGTGTTCTTGTACCTTTAAATGAATTAGCTCTCCATGAGCTCAGAGGGAGAAGTGGGACTCTCTCATTTACAGTAATGTTGTAAATGGCCCTGGATTTTACAGAAATGAGCCCAATTGCTTTAGAAAGCCTTACAATCATTCTCTTAAATTAAATTACAGTACTAATTTAGTATTTTAATTTATACAACATAGCTATGCTTTTTTTTTTACTAATATGTAATTTACACTATAAACCGTAATAATCATTTATTAGAAGCCTACAGCATGCAGAGTTCTCTACATAAATATCTTGGTAGTTCCTTCTCCCAAGGACTTTATACTTAAAAGAGATAATAGTAAAACATACACAGTTCATAAATGGAATGTTTCAAAATCTTCTCTCTCAGAAAAAAATCACTTCATCTCCAAATATGTATATATATATACATATATATATATATATATATATATATATATGTATATATATACATATATATATGTATATATATATGTATATATATATATACACACACACACACACACAAAATGTGTATATATATATATATACATATATATATACATATATATATATGTATCTCTCTCTATATATATATATACATGTATATATGTATATCATAGTACTCTAATCGTAACAATGTGGACAGTCCTTGATTGGTACAGAATGAAACCCATCAATAACTTCTTATTCTGTATGATTCTTGCCCCAGTCCTTCTACACATCTTTGTAGCAAATCAGCTGAACTCACTGGAACCTTTCCTCTAAATCTTTTAACATTCCATGGCTACT
This sequence comes from Phascolarctos cinereus, assembly GCF_003287225.1. NCBI lineage: Eukaryota > Metazoa > Chordata > Mammalia > Diprotodontia > Phascolarctidae > Phascolarctos > Phascolarctos cinereus. The sequence goes on from NW_027556098.1 coordinate 148,682,162, forward strand.
GGAACAGCATCTTCTTATCTATATGCTTTTGTTAGATGGCCAGTCCATTTCATTTTCCAATCATTCTCTTCCTGGATTATTGCCATGATCCTCTTAATCATTGTTGGAAATATGCAGTTGTGTATTTTCATCCACCAGGGCCTGTCTCCCCATTGTCTTCTGGGTCACCTGCAATTTCAGTTTTTTGGAGGTTGTACTTTTCCATGACTCATAGCAATATTGCATCATTAGAAGAATATTGATGGCATTTGGTAGGATTTCGTGTTAGGGAGCAGCTTGTGATTGTTGAATGTGCTGTATAATACCCTAAATACAATCTAAGCCTGATCAATTCCTCCTGTTTAATTTGAGGCCAGTGCCTTCCCCACATTTGTGTATTAAAGCAATAACTCATTAGGCTGTGAAACCAATTTCATTCTTCATCCATTGTTTTTATCTGGCTGATGTCTAGAGAACTTCACTATCTTTTGAAAATCCCTTTCCTGTCAGGAGTTGGAAAAGTATATCTTCCATGGCAGTGGCAAATACATTTTGTAAACCCACATCTTCTTTTATGCCCCCACTTGTCTTAGATAATCAGAACACTACTGAAAAAGTTATCATTCTGATTGTATTTACAAATGATACAGCCTTATAGCCATAAAAGGGTATGATTTTAACATATTCGTGAATAACTTGTTGCTGGAAGAGAGCCCTCATGCTTGTTTTTTTTTTCTACCTCTCTCTGTCTCTGTCTGTCTGTCTCCCATGTATAAACACACACATATATCTATATGTATACACACATACATGTAATCACAGAAAAATAAGCTTGTGAAGATCGTGTATTCTCTATACTTTTTAGTCAATTATGTAAAGAATTATCTTTAGAACACTATTCTTAATGTTTTCCTATTGCTATCGTGTTGACTAATACCCTTGTTATACCTATACTTTTTCATAAACATTGTAAGTAGATGTATATACTGGTAGTTACTGATGTCCTTTTGATCACTCAAAACATATAGTTTATAATTACTTATTTGCCAATCATTTTGTACCTCCCCTCCTTTCAGATAGCTAAAGAATTGATGCCACAATGCTTTCAGAATTGGGATGCCTCCAACATAGTTCACTTTGTTCTTTCTCTCTGTACTTGGCCTGGTTCAGTTATCTTCCTGACTTCATCTTCTTGAGTGTGCTCTTCATTCCTTCATATAGTTCGTCAAATAGTGAGACGATAGAGTCCAAATACAATGTTTCTACTAATATCAGTAATAAAAATAAAGGAAAATTCATTCTATTTTTTCCATTTGTGCTCCCAATTTTATTTATACATGCTTTTTGGTTTGATCTGACTTATTTAGGTCTAATGATAAACTTTCTGTCATTTTGTTTTCCATTCCTCTGCTCTTGATTATTTTGTCAGGAGATATTGCTCATAACCATTCACTACTATCCTTTGAGGTGTTTTATAAATTAGCTTATTTAATAAAATTAACATTTACTTGAGCTTCCCCATTTGTCAACTATACAAGGAAATAATGGTTTGGTGGCTGAAGTGGGTTTCTCAGCTCACCTGGAATTTCTGTTGTGGTCATTGAGTCAGTCTGATTAAATTTCTGTGGGGGAAGAGATAATTTGAGTCATCTTTTCATGTTTTATTATTAAGTTGTTCAGTAGTGTCCAACTTTTCATGACTTCATTTGGGATTTTCTTGGCAAAGATACTGGAGTAGTTTTCCATTTCCTTCTTCAGTTCACTTTACAGATGAGGAAACTGAGGAAAACAAGGTTAATTGACTTGCCCTGGGTCCCATAGCTAGTAAATGTCTGAGGCTGGATTTGAATTCAGGAAGATGAGCTTTCCAGATTCCAGGCCTGACACTCTACCCATTATGCCATCTTTAGGTGTCCATCTTTTCTTTCATCCATTAATATTTTCTATATCTCTGTAGCTTAATTAAGTAGATTAGGTTAGTTACAGTTGTTATATCTTTCCGACAAAATCATTATTATGTTATTATACACATTAAAGTAGTACTTTATGTAAGATAACATTTATGTATATGTATTCATAGGAGAGTATATCTATGTTATGATAAAAGTTATATGTATGCATTGCATGCATGTATATGTATATATTTGCATAAACATATAAATGTACATATACATATACACATCTATATCTATGTCTATCTATAAAACTGAACCTGTGATTTCATCACTATAAGGATGAAGAAAGAATTCCCTCTCTTAATGCAGATGTATACCTGCTTTACAAATTAATATTCTCAGAAGTTTTCTGGGACATTGAGAAACTATGTGACACAATATATATCAGAGACAATGCTTGAATTGGTGTCTTTCTAAACTAGCAATTATTTGCAAAACAATGTATCAAAATGTACTGATTAATAGAATTCTGACTATTCTAATTCCAAAAGGAGGAGTCCCCAAAATTTTGCTTCTTTCTTGATGAACTATCTGGTGTCTTCTAATATCCCCTACCTAGTCAAACAGGCAGAGGGTATCAATTGCCAATGAAAACATTATCAAGTATGGGAGGCACTGAGAAGACATGTCACAATAAAAGTAAATTTTATCCATACCTCAGGTCTTTCCTCATTTAGTGGGCTGAGATTTGTAGGAAGCAAGGAAAATGCCTGACTCACTTCAAACTCCAAAAATAATAAGTATTAAAGGAAGACTTCACAAAGACATAGAGATGTTGAAGGTTAAATTACATTAGTAATACACACATTGAAAATTATATTGAGTAGTAGTAAGAGCTACTATTACAAGAAGTGCTGTACAGCAGTATGAGTGCCAGCCAAATAAGGGGTACAGAAGGCCATCATGTAGAGGACCTGGATAGGTTTAGAAGAATCAGATAGGTCAGAGATTGAATTTGGGGAGAAAAAGTTGGCAACTTTTGGGAGCGATTGAAGAAAATTGGAAGGAGAACAATCTTCAGGCCCAAATATAAGTCCAGATTCTACTTCTTTTGGTGCCAGCCAAATTATATTTCAAAGGAGGGATAGATGAGTCAAGGCCAGGCTAGGCTGTCAGGTGTTGTTCACTTAAACAAGTGCTATTTTATTAAAAAGGAAAATCTTTTACTAATTTAAATAGGGGATTTCTTTCCATAGTCTCTTGTCAATTAAAGTCTTTACAGGAATAATTTACAAATTTTTCTGATTGAGGTCAATACACTGCCTAGAATGATAGTAAGTATCCTTTTTTCCCCCACTTTTTGAAAAAGATAAAGTCAGTCTAGTCTGCTTTTTCTTGGAAGGTATGGAGAAGGGAGCAAGCATTTATTAAGCACCTACTAAGCACTTTACAAATATCTCATTTGATCCTCACAACAACTCTTGGAAATAAATGCTATTTTTATCTCCATTTTACAGTTAAGGAAATTGAGGCAGAAAGAAGTTCAGTGACTTGCTCCATAACTACAAAGTTATGGATGTACTACAAAAGAATGTAAGGCATTTATATTTTTACATACTTTCAAATATATAGCTCTATTTTTCTTTCCAAAAAGTGTGATTATTAGATTGATTTACTTAAAATATATATTTACCATTCTTTCTATAGAATTGTTCCATTATTTGATTGCTTAGTGGTAGTGGGAAAAGAATGGTAAATATATTTATTATGAGATTTCCTTTCTTAATCAAATACTTAAAACATCCAACCCCAAATGTTGGAGAGGATGTGGAAAAATTGGGACACTAATTCATTGTTGGTGGAATTGTGAAATGATCCAAGCATTTTGGAGAGTAATCTAGAATTATGCCCAATGGGTTATTAAACTACCTATACACTTTGATCCAACAATACCTCTACTATTTCTATTTCCAAAGATGATTAGGTGAGCTTTTGCCTCATCTGGCCTAGAACCAGACCTCCACACCACTTTTTGTCCATCTCCACACTGCACAGGTCACAATCTAGCTGTCTTTATTCCCCTCCCCTTGGAGTCTGGGAATCTGCCCCTGGAAAGATGGACTATAATGGGTGCTTCCATATCACTTATGTATATTTCTAAAGTATTCTGCTATGCAAGCTCCCCTTTTTTTGTTTTGTCAATTAGAAATTTAGTATTGCACAGACATCCTGTGGATTTGGGAAGGTAACTTTTTTTTTTATCTTGCTACTATGCAAAGTCAAACACTTGTGCAGTCAGTTTGACTGTTGACCCCATATTTAAACCTTGCTTAAACCTAGGATACATGTACAACCAGCCTGCAGGAGATGGCATTCTGGAAATACTCTTGCTTATGTGCACTTAGACATGAGGTAAAGGCTGAGGTGGCACAAAAACTCCTATTTTCATGACATGTGTACCAATCAGCATATTTTTGTCATTACATGCAAGTTGTTTCTTCCTGGCTACAAAACCTGGCATGGTTTGAAATCTGTGTCCAAACTCCAACTGCTTGCTGCCTTGGGTGCGCTAATAAAATATTTTTGTTTTTCTTTTCCTAAGTTTGCCTCATTGACCAGGGCGAGGCCTGAACCAAGATTTCTTTTAATACGACTGTATTGAAGTTAAAAATTATCTTAATTAGTTTCTTCATTGATTCTTTAGTGGTTACTAAGTAAACTATCATGTCATTTGCAAATAGTCAGTCCCTGACCTTTGTCAAAGTATAGTCGAAAATGTGTACTATTGCAAAGGATCCATGATCCTATTCATGGAGAACCTTATTTCAGCAGTGAAAGTTCTTGTTCATTCATGCCTTCTCATGCTGAGTTCTTATTCCTTGTAGCAAGTCAAGTCAAAAAGCATTTATTAATCACTTACTATGCATCAGGTACTCTGCTAAGTTCTGAGGGTACAAAGAAAGGCCCCCCCTTCCCATAAAAAATTCTAGACAAGAAATTCATGCAGTATGGTGTTCTTTTGAGCTCTTGAAATCATACTTGCAGCTTTTTCACTCTCTTATTCTTATTCCTCATTCTTGCTATGTGACTAACACAATTCTTTTTCCATTTATGCATCTCTTTGATGATTTCTTTTACTGGGACCACGTATGTACATTATATTAGGTGTTAAGGATAGAAAGACAAAAAACAAATTGCTCTTGCCCTCAGGGAGCTTACATTCTATTGGTAATTGAGGGAAATAAGACGGACATGTATGATATTTACAAAGTACATGCAAATAAATACAATATCATTTCATGGGTAGAAGGCAGTACCATGTGAGGAATAAGCAAAAGTCTCATGCAGAAGGTGGCATATGGATATATGTGGATATAATATGATGAAGCTTATGTAGAGACAAAGCACAAAGATAAAGGATGGAATATTGTTTGTGAGGATCTCCTTACTTCCGGCTTTCAGTGGATAAGGTTGTGGAAGAGACAGAAGAGAAAGGACTTGAGCCCAATAAGTAGAAGGCCATCATGTAGGGTACCTGGATAGGTTTAGAAGAATCAAATAGGTCAGAGATTGAATTTGGGGAGAAAACATTGGCAACGTTTGGGAGTGATTGAAGAAAATTGGAAGGAGAACAATCTCTAGGCCCAAATATTAGTCCAGATTCTACTTCTAACTTGTAAAAGGAAAAAAAAAATAGGGACATTTAAATATTAAGGAGAAAAAATGAAGATTGGGGAGTAGAATGTGAAGTGGAAGCCTAAAGAAGGCTAAGGAGTAGGCAGTTGGCAAGGCATGTAAGAAAAGATAAATGGAATAAATAATGGGCTAAGTAAATAAAAGAAATGAATTAGTGAGTGGGACAAATAGATTATAAAATGTTTAAGTTTTAAAAATTAATAATTGACTATAAAAAGTTTTAATCATGTGCTTAAAGTTGAGGTATAAGTACTCATAGGTAGTTTTATTTTCTTTTGTAAATGTTTATTTATTTTAAATATTCTACTCTTTTAAAATCTTGAGTTCCAGAAGCTCTTCCTCCCTCCCACCACTCTCCTACCCACTGAAAAGGCAAATAATATATCAATTATATGTATGAAATTATATAAAACATTTTTCCATATTAGCCACATCATTAAAAAAGCAAAAAATAAAATAAAATGAGAAAATTATGCTTCAATTTTGGGCTCAGAGTTCATCAGTTCTCTCTATGGGGTGGATAGCACCTTTTCATCATGAGGCCTTTAAAACTGTCTTGGATCACTGAATTCATCACAATTGATCATCATTATAACATTGCTGTTACTATGCACAATGACTTCTTGGTTCTTCTCACTTTGCATCCATTTACATAGTTTTTGCCATGTTTTTCTGAAGCCACTCCCCTCATCATTTTTTATAGCACAATAGTATTCCATCACAATCAGATGCCACAACTTGTTCAGCCAGTTCCCAACTAATTACAATCCCCTTGATTTCTAATTCTTTGCCACCACAAAAAAGAATTGCTATGATTATTTTTGTACTTTTTCCCTTTTATCTCTTTGGGATATAGACTTAGTAAGTAGTGTTGCTAGTTCACAGGGTATATATAATTCCAAATTATTCTCCAGAATGTTTGGACCACACCAACAATTCATTAGTGTGCATATTTTTGCCTCATTCCCTCCAGCATTTGTCATTTCTGATAGGTATGAGATAGTATCTCAGAGTTGTTTTGATTTGTATTTTTCTAGTCATAGTGATTTCAAGCATTTTAAAAATATGATTGTAGGTAGCTTTGAGTTCTTCTGAAAACTGTCTTTTTTCATATCCTTTGAACATTTTTCAGTTGGGGAACAACTTTTATTCTGATAAATTTGATTCAGTTCTCTATATATTTGAGAAATAAGGCCTTTATCAGAGAAACTTACTGTAATTTTTTTTGACGTTATATCATTGTCTATGGTACCATTTAGCAAAATGTAGTTTCCCTGATTATCTCTTTCAATTAGGTCTAATTTTGCTTTTGTCATTTGAGATCATGATTGCTACCCCTGACCTTTTCATTTCAGCTAAAGCATAATTGACTTTGCTCCAGCCCTTCATTTCAACTTTGTGTGTGTTTTTCTGTCTCAAATATGTCTCTTGTACACAATATATTTTTGGATTCTGGTTTCCAATGCATTCTGCTATCCACTTCTGTTCTATGGGTTAGATCATCCCATTCACATTATTGCCAGATTTATCTTCCTTATGCATAGATCTGATCTGGTAATCATGCTACTCTTACTCAAAAGTAATCAGTGACTCCTTGATGCTTCTTCTAGCCTTTCCTTCCCCCTTCTTATTCTTGTTCATTGGAAATTACCACTTTGTTTGCATTTTGTTTTAACCTCTGATTTCACTGTTATGTGAAACACTCCCTCTGCTGATACAAGTCTTTAAGAATCCTCTAATGGACTTACTTTGTCTTGCATTTTTGTTTTTCTTTTTTCTGTATGTTGTTTTTTAAGTTCCTAGAATGTTAGGATCACCTCTTACAAATACTCCCTGGTACCTAAAATGTGTATTGAATTTTGTATGTCTTTTTTTTAATATCACTTTCATTTTTAAATTCATCTTTCTCAACTCTCTTCCTCAGAGAGGCATCTATTGTAACATAGAATTAAAAGAGAAAAGAAAGAAAAAGAAAAGAAAAAGTTCAGCAAAACTAACCAGTAAGTCAACAGAGTCTGAAAATAAATATGATCTTCTGTACCTAAAGCTCCCACTTTTATAAAGAAGAGGGGAGAGGTACACTTCTGTCTCTCTTCTTCAGGTTCAACCTTGATTATTATTTTGTATAACATGTAATAAACTGAAATGAATTCTAAAACTGGGTAAAAAAATGGATTTGGCTTTGGGAACTAGTTCCAAAATTAGGGAACTTCCTTCCATTTGACAGTTTTCAAGGAAAGAAAACTATAAACATGGAGAGTTAGGTGCAGTATGTAATCATAGGGCACTGGTTCTCAGCATGAAGTAAACAATTAAATTGGTGGTCATTATTTGCTTCTCTTTGGAACAAATGGATCAAAGGATATAATGCATGAAAAGCACCTTGCAAATATCAAAATGCCATATACAAAAGTTAAGATCATCATCATCATCATCATCATCATCATCATTATTTATTATTACTACTACTATCATCATCATTATTATAAATAGCAGTAGTGATGGTGGTGATAATAGCAGTAGCAGCAATAGCAGCCCAATAGTACAATAGTAGCAGTAATAGTAATGGTGGTGTTGGTGAGAGGAAGAGGAGGAGAAGGAGATGGAAGAATAGTAGTGGTGGTGGTGGTGGTAGTGGAGGTGGTTATGTTAGTAGTGACAGATCTCCTAACTGCTGCTGGATTGAGATAAGAACCAGAATCTCTGGGCTCTGAGGAAGTGAGTTGATGCCCCTTCAGACTACTCTTTTCCTTGCCCACAATGCATGTTACCAGTTTAACTTTTAAAAGGGACTTGGGACTTGACAAGCATCTAGTGGCTTGGACATGCTTTTTGTCATACTGTCACCAGCCCTTGATCAGGAGGAACAACTCAGCAGGAAAATTCACTGCGCCATAAATTTATAATCCATTTTTCTCCATATGCTCTGACCACCTTATGATGTTCATAATTAAAACTTTATACAGACTTACAGCTACAGAGACAGGTTAATTCAGTGCTGGCTATGGAGCCTAATAAATCATTGGAGCTCATAGTATAATTGTGCCTTGATAATTATTCCATCTGTACAAGGAAGGGCTAACCCTGTGCAAAATTATGAGGGAGGAAATGTCTGTCCTTGGTCTCTCTCCATCATTTTCTGATGTTTCTTATGAACTAGTGGCATCTTCCTTTTGCCCAGCATGTGTTTTTTGCCCTCAGGCATACTCCTAGTCTGCTCAAGGTTCTTAACTAATTTTTCAACTTTTTAGGACCCATCACGTCATCATTTCAACCTTTCCCTCTGTCTTCCCTGCATCTCTCACCTCCTCATCATGGTTTGTCTAACCTATATGCAGGAGTGTGCTAGAGCCAGCTTGATTTGGCTCATGAGAACTGATTGTTAACATTTTTGATATGAATACTTAACACCCCAGAAACTGCAGGACTTGATTGATTGTTTTCTTGATTGTTGACTTTAGAACATCGTGAAGATAATGTTAATAATTCAGATTAAACTTAGAAGTTTGTCATTCATAATCCCTCCCCCCCCCATTTTTAGACATTTACCAGCATACCCTATATCCCATTCCTTTGGTAACTTGTTTTGAGCTCAGACTAATAATCTTAAAACAATTCCAGCAAAGGTGTAAATGAATGGAGTTTGGTTAGTGATTTCCTCCTCCCAGAAAAAAAAAAGTTGTATTTCAGCAGAAGCTATAAGAATGACTTAGCCTAGAAATTATAGAAAGGGCTGATGATGGGAATATTTTTGGACTAGGAAGGTGGATGCTTCTGATGTCCCTCAAATTACCCTATGGTCTCTTTCTAAGTGTAGGTGCCACAGACATCCAAATCAAATTGTCCTACAGACCATTGTCCATGAACTATCAGAGAAGGCTTAGTACAGCACCCCATATGTTCTCATGAATTTCCTCTCATTTCTTAGGTAAGAGATATTTGGAATGTGTGAGGAAAAGAAATGAGTGGGTTGCTAATTAATGAGGGCATGTGTGCTAGTGCATCAGCTCCTGGCCTGTGTTCTCCTCTATAGCAACAACCATGTTATGGGCCTATTAGCCTATATTAACATTGCTACTGATTCAGCAGTAGAAATATCTTCTGATCAGTAGAAGTGTCTTCCCTCCTCCACTCTTTTTTTGAGGGGGGAGGGAAGCTGGACATGAGTTTGAGGGCAGAAGGTAATACAATGGTTATAAAGAATACAAGGAAAAGCTGCTTTAGGGTGAAGGAAATGGCTATAAGATAAAGGAAGTCCTTTCCATCTTCGGTTTATATAGGAGAAAATCACCCAAATCCATGTCTCTGTAAATATGACTTTGCTTTCTGCATCATTGGGTTACAAACTTTAGCAGTAACAATGCCCTAGTAGTTCCCTCTTCAATTAAGTTACTGACCAAGAGGATATTTAATAGGGTATTACATGTTCAACAACTGAATCAAAGAACTTAATACATTCCCTGCCTACTCAAGGATCGATGGGAAGCGTTTAAGGGAAAATGGATGTGAATAGATTAAGATAAAGGAGATGGAAAAACCAAGCTTGTTATCTTGTGCTTCTAGACACGCTGATGGGTGATAAAGAAGATATGTTATTATTCAATAAACATTTATTAAGCAGCAATTGTATGCAATTATAGAGGTTTTGTGTCTAGAATGCTACTTTCAAAGAATTTACAATTTAGAAAGAAGGATGAGAGGCTATCTGATCCAATAAAATACAATCTACCAAACATTTCTTAAGTATCTGTCATGTGCAAACTAGATGCAAAAATAATTAGCTAGAAATGATTAGATATATAGAATGATTAGATATATAGAAGAGGTCAAATAGATCAAAGAAAAAGCAGAACAAAAAATGGAGCTTATTGTAATAAATGATATAAAGTGTTGGTCTAAACCCAATTTCTACCAGAGTATGTTTCAGTTTTCCCAGAAATTTGTGATCGAATAGTGAGGTTTTTTTATACCAGAAGTCCTGGATTTATTGTACCCTATTCTACTGTTTGCTTGCTTCTAGATATTGTCTATTTAATCTTTTCCATTCATTGGCACTTACGTTTTTCAGAACCAGTACCAAATTGTTTTGATGATTATTGATTTACAGTAAAGTATGAAATTTGATAGACTCCACTAATTCCTTTTCTTGTATTAATTCTCCTAGAATTCTTGACCTTTTATTCCTCCAGATAAATTGCATTATTTTGTATATATCTATAAAATAAACCCTTGGAAGTTTGATTGATATGGCACCAAATTTGCAAAATTATTTAAATAATACCTTTTGCATTATATTGGCATGGCCTAATGATGAGAAATTAATATCTCTCGAGAAATTGAAATCTTAAAGAGCATCTCAATAAAATGGTATCTGTCAAGAGAACATTCTAGGCAGAGAAAATCTTATGTTCATATTCACAGAAGTGGGAAAAGTAAGAAAAAGAAATGGTAAAAGCCAGCAGCTAAAGTACAAAGTTTGTGAAAGCTGAAACCATGAAATGAAGCTAGGAAGATAGGTTCTAGCTAGATTGTGGAGGACATTGAATGAGGAGTTTGCATTTTGTATTGTCAGGATATATACACATATATTTTTTATATATACATATATATATGTACATATACATACATATATATATATGTACATGCATGTGTGTGTGTACACACACACACACACACACACACACAGAGATTAGGAAGATTTCTGTCAAGTCCTGACACCTCATAGCCAGGATCTAGTAGTCTCTGGCATAGACATGCCTAGGACAATAGGAAAAATCTCTGAAGATATTGTCAAGCAAGTAGCTCATATTGCCCTTATGATACAGTTGTCCTTGCCCTGTCCTTCAGTGTTTTCAGTGCTTGTGAATTCTGGCAGTTTTAGTATGTTTCCATGCAGAAGATTTTTTCCAAGGATATATAAATTACCAGGGAATGCAATCACAAACACACAAGGTAAGTCAGTCAGGAATATCAAATTCTTCTAGCCATACCACTTTGATAGGAAGACGTCTCACTTAATATCTATTCTTTCTACTTCTAAGTGAATCATTTCTAACTATTGCATAATGGGCTAGTAAAAAATCCAACTCTATCTTTTCTACTTTTATGTAATTCTATAGGTTGTCTCACTTAAAGAAAAAGATAGGATAGTGCCCTTATTAGGGTTCCAAACAGTCGCGACTGTCTGGCACTGAAGAACAATTGTCATGTCTTTCTGGTTATGGTAACAATTGATTTAGTGTGGTATGAAGGTTGGATTAAGAGGGAAGAGATTAGAGTTGAGTTTGGGGAATATTATAATACTCTAAAAAAAAGGTAAGGAGTATCTGCAAGAGGATAATGACTATGGAAGTGATGAATGTGAGAACTATTTTGCAAGTAGAATAAAGAGTGACGAGGCAATGATTAGATTCAGGGAACGAAAAAAGGACAAGATGGAAAGGTTTCAATCCTAGGCAAATGATTAAATTGTGTTGCCAAAGACAGAAATAATAACATTAGGAGGAAGGTCAGATTTTTGGAGGAAGGTGATGAGTTCATCTTGGACTATATTGAATTTTAGGTTATATGAAACTCCTAGTGTAGAATTTTCCTATAAGTATATGGAAATCCATGATAAGTTCAGATGAAAGATGAGGATTAGAGATATTGACTTAATAACCATCTGTATACAGGTGATACTTGAAGCCATAGGAGTAGGCAAAATCAATAAGTAAAAAAGTGTAGTTAGGGAAAAAAAAAGGCTGAGAACAACTTTGTGTGAATCCCAAATACAGAAGGAAGAAGAGGAGAAAATCAGTAACTCATAGGAGGAGACAGCATCCAAGAACAAAGGCTTCAATAACATCAGTGTCCTCAGATCTGTATATACAGATGCACAAATAAGACTTAATGGGATGGGGCAATTGGACTGGAATATGACTCTAATGGGGCAGCTAGGTGGCATAGCGAATAAAGTGCCAGGCATGGAGTCAGGAAGACTCTACTTTCCTGAATTTAAATCTGGCCTCAGATACTTACTAGCTGTGTGACCCACGTCAAATCATTTAATTCTGTTTGCCCCAGTTTCCTCATCTGTAAAATGACCTAGAGAAGGAAATGGCAAAACATACCAATATTTTTGCCAAGAAAACACCAAATGGAGTCATGGAGAGTCAGACATAGCTGAAATGACTGAACAACAAAACAACTCTGAAAGAGTTTTAATTATTCCCCCAAACCCAGCATATTTAGCATCAATCAATAAGCATTTATTGAGTGCCTACATGTACTGAATGCTGGGATACAATGACAAAAATAAAAGTCTTTCTTCTGAAGTAGCTTAAATTCTATTGGGTGAGATACAGGATGTTTCAAAAAGTCTTGGTACAGTATTAAGCCTTAATAGTAATACAACTACACAAAGTCTTTTGGAACACCCTGTATTAATTAAAGTATATGCAAGAGAACTATAAGGTAATAATATTTTTTGGGAGAGAAACATAGTAGTTGAAAGATCAGGATAGGCTTAATGTTGGTGGGTGGTGCTCATGTTGGGTTTTTGAAGAAAATAAGGTGTTCTAAGAGAAAGGGTAAGGACACTTACTACTGAAGAGAGTTAATGACACAGAAATGTGTCAGGAACAGCCAGAAAACCAATTTAGCTAGGACTATAGAGTGTGGGAAGGGGAGTAAAGGTATGGTAAAGTTGAAAAGGTAAGTTCAGGCCAGCTTTTGAGCAGCTTTTGTAGGAAAAAAGGAGCTTATTTTTGATTCTAGAGAAAATAAGGAGCCCTTGGAGTTTATTAAATAGGTCAATGGCATGGTTAAACCTACACTAAGGGAAATTACTTTGGCAGCTGTGAGGAGAATGGATCTGAAAGGAAAGAGGTGAGAAAGAGAGAGAGAGATCAATTGGGAGGCTATTGTGATAGTACAGGTAAAGTAGGTAGGGTGGTAGTCATGTTTGTAGAGAATAGGGGTTAGATATGAGAGATATTGTGGATGTTGAAACAGTGTGATTTGCCAGCTGATTTGATATATTGTAGAGTAAGGAGTCAGGTTCCACTGGTTTTAATTATTTTATTTTAACTAATTAACTAAAACTATATTTCAACTAATACCAAAATATTGATGATTTCACAAAAATAATTATCTTTCCCGCTAAACTTACTCTACTTCTTGTTGTAAATATGGGTAATCAGAATGATGATGTTCTTGGCAGAAATAGGGCAGTTTCTGAAAAGGAATGAGTTTTGCAGAGAGATAGTGAATTCACTTTTAGACATGTTTGGTTTGAGAAGTCTACAAAATACCTAGTTTGAAATATCCACTAGACAATTGGAGATGTATGGCTGGAACTAAGGAAAGAGAATAGGGATGGATATACAGATTCAGGAGTCACCTGCAAAGATATGATACTTAAGCCTCTCATAAACACCCTCTAGTCCTATGATAATTTCTGTGGCCCATTTGAACAAAATGTCCACCTACAATTCTCTTCCAGATAAAGAGGGAAATCTGGGAATATTGGCAAGGTAATCTTCATTGCATTTCTTAATTCTCACCCATTATTGAAAACTTAAAATCTCACAACTTGGAGGAATCTTGAAAGGTTATTAAATCCAACTTACTACTTTTAATGAAGTGAATGTCTACAACCACCCAGGACAAGTGACTATCTGTCCTTTTGTAAAACAAGTAGCAATAAAGCCTCCACAACCTTATGATATATTAGAATGATTGTCTTTGCTATCAAAAATGCTGCTTGCATGCAAATCAAAGGTCTTTTGTTTAAATGTACTGGGACCTCAATATTACATGGAGAATACCCATCTTGTTAATACATTGTTCAAGAGTTCTGTTAGAAAAGGAAGTATCTGGCAATCCTCAGGGGATGTATTTGTAGGCGGTACACCTACTATAAGTTATGTTTGCTTGATATGATTTGAGGAGTTAAAAAAGTGCCCCAAAGAGGTCTCCTTTAAGCTCACCTGAAAATATTGCCACCTTTTATCTCCAAAGATCTTTGTTGCATATTATCTGGAAAACAGCTAGGTTCATATATAGCTAATGTATAAATATAAATTGTTTATTTTAATTACCTAAACTGTTTGATACCTTTGGCCCTAAGGAGTTAAGATAAAGAACAGATTCATTTCATGGAGGAGAGAGAAAAGAAAGAAGGATCAAGTGGGAACAGGGAAGAATGAACACAAGGTTGATACTAAGCCAGCAACAGTAGTCATTGAGTGATGAGGCATGTAGGTTGGTCATCAAAGACATATATGGTCTATGTGCACTCATGCTGGTCACTTCCAGGTAATTAGAAGTTAAAAGGGCACTTCTAGACCAGCGATGACAAACTCAAGTCCACGGACTCTCTCTAATGAGACCTGAACCAGATTAAAAATGTAATTGGGGAATGTTTAAGAAACAAATAAAAATATAACACAACATAAAGTAATGTTAATTTGTGATTTTCTAGGTCAATATTTGATTCTCAGTGATCAATTTCTATTTGATTTTGACATCACTGATCTAGTCCATGCTCTATCTATACCCACCCATGCTGGTACCCTGAGGGGAGTGGGAGCTGAAAGGGGATGTGGTAATTTTGTACATAAAGTGTAATAGAAAGAAGAGTAGTGATCTTGGAATTAGCTCAGGCTTTGAACTCTCTCTCTTTCACTGCCACTCACTAGTTGTGTCACTTACCCTTTCTAAGCTTTCTAAGATCATTTGTGAAATTGGTTAACAGAACTTTCACTACCTGTGTCACAGTGTTGTTAAGGGAAAACAGAATGGAGGCACATGTATCTGAGAGGCAGCATGAAATAAGAGCAGTTAGTCTGCCTGCCTCAGAGCCAAGACCCATCTAGATTCAAGGCCTTTCTCTGACATACATTGTGTGTCCCTGGACAAGTGGAATAACTTCTCTAAGACTGTAAGATGCAGAGTATTGGCTTCTCTATTTTGGAATGGAGGCTTCCTCAGAGAGTGTTCCTCACATGAATGAAAGCACAGATTTGTGCTTAAAACAAAATGCACAGAAATGTAAGCTGTCATTGTTTTTTTTACCTCACCATTTCCCCCCCTAGAGCTAGCGCTGCCCTTATGCTTTCTCTTGATATTTTAAAGAATATTAGAAATAAGTAAAAGTCTTTTCAGTTTAGAGTCTATTGAGAAATTATGTATTGAGCCATGTGGGGTTATTTGTGAGAATAGTTTTATGCAAATATATACAGAATTTGTATGAAAATGGCTTTATGGAAATATGTAAAATGTTATAGGGGAGGAAATAAACTTTGAAATGACAGCGTAGCATCTCCTCAGTAAACCTCTTAACCTCATTAAAAAGGTCCTGACTCTTTCCTGACTGCATTGGCAAAGTGATGCATGAACATGCCTGTCTTATTAGAAATTATGATGAAAGGCAAATAAACACATGACTTTAAACATTAGGGTCAGACATCTGAAGCGATATTTGCAATTGTTTTGATGGAAAATCCATCCTCTAAACTCAAAACATGGACCAGGTGATATCAGAATTTTAATTATCAGCATTTTTTACTAATCCAAGTAAAACATTGTTTTTAAAAATTCCTTTGTACATTACATACTCTGCATTTGAACTCCTTTTTTGATATTGATGTGGTAGGAATGGCGGAGTGGACAAACGTCCGGGATGCTATTTCCCATGCATACTAGTTGCCTGACTATCAGGGGGTTGCAATATAAACAGAGTGCTCTAGTGCAAAAGTATTCTGAGTGTTGTGAGCTGAAAGGGGATGTGGTGATTTTTTAAAAAGTGGAAAAGTCAATATGAGAGAGGTGGGAAAGGGATTGGGTTGATTGGAGAGAAAATGACCAATCAGGATTATGGGTGGCATGATTGAGGGGATAAGTAAGGCTGCTACTAAATCCCCAAACATAAGAAATCCTTGTAGATCTCTGATGATCCCATGGAGTAAGCTGAGATATGTGCCTGCACCAGAAAAGCTTTAGTAGAGTCTCAAGTCAGTTGTCAGGAGTGAAGGGAAAGAAGGAGCCAGGAGGATTCAGGCAGAATAATTTTACCAATTGTAAACAAACAAACAAACAAACAAACAAAAACACAGCTAATTTATGCTGAGGCCTAAAATATTTCTTAATGGAGAAGAGTATACTCATTTGTGTATGGGCGCTGAGAGGTTGCTATTGCATGGCATTTCATAGAATCAGAGTTATTCACTTTGCAATTCTAGCCCAATTACATACTTTGGTGGTGAATTTATGATTACTATCTATTTTTTTTTGATGAGGCAGTTAAGGTTAAGTGACTTGCCCAGGGTCACACTGATAGTAAGTGTGAAGTGTCTGAGGCTAGATTTGAACTCAAGGACTCTTGACTCCAAGGCCAGAGCTCTATCTACTGTACCATCTAGCTGCCCCGATTACTATCTATTTTCAAGAAAGTAACTGGATACCTAGACTTGAACTGAACTTTAGACAGGGTTCTTAACCCGAGGTCATTGAACCTCTTTTTACATGATTATTTCCAATATTTTGGGGTTTCCTTTTATTCCTATGCATTTTATTCAAAACATTTAAAGGCATAAGTTTTAGATGGGGTCAATAGGCTTCACCCAACTGCCATGAAAGAAATAAATAGTAAGAAGTCCCTTGCTTTAGAAATTTTGGTTGGATATGTGTGTCCCTTATGGGGGAAAATATGTACAAGGAGGAGAGAAATGTATAATTCCAAAACACCCCCATATGACACACAGTTAATATATGATCATCAAGATAAGTTGGATATGTATGTATGTAAATAGACCCATATATACACATATAGAAATATAAATTTAAACATGTTTTCTTTATTTTTATTTTTTATAGCTGTGACTTCCAAACATGGCGATCTCCACTGCCTCCCCCCTGCCCCTCATCCCCTTATAACAAAGAAATACAATTAAGCAAAACAAAATAACATACTGGCCATATGTGAAAACATTTTATATCCATAATCCACTACTGCTCTCCCAAGAAGAGAAGATGGAAACAAACATTTATTCAGGACCTATTATGTTTGAGGCACTGTACTAAGTACTTTACAAATATTATCTTATTTGATCTTGACAACAACCCTGGGAGGTAAATGCAGTCTTTATCCGCATTTTAGAGTTGAGGAAAGCAAGGCAAATAGAAATTAATTGACTTGCCCAAGCACATCCAGCTAGCAGGTGTCTGAGATGGGATTTGAAGTCAGGTATTCATGACTTCAGACCTACTGCTGTCTCCACTGCACTACCTAGCTGCTTCTAGAATAGGTGTGTTTCATTATCGGCACTAAAATTGAGGTAGGGGCAGCTAGATGGCACAGTGGATAGAGCACCAGCCCTGAAGTCAGGGGGAGCTGAGTTCAAATTCAACATCAGACCAAACACTTGACACTTACTAGCTGTGTGACCCTGGGCAAGTCACTTAACCCCAATTGCCTAGCAAAAACCAAAAAAAAAATTTGAGGTTGGTCATTAGAGTGATGTGAATTCAGCTGTCTTTTCAGTGCCATTTTGTTTTACATTATTGTGCTCATCCTGTATGTTTTCTCTTGCTTCTTCTGGGTGACACAATGGACAGAGTGCTAGTCTTGAATTCAGGAAGACCTGAGTTCAAATCTGGCCTCAGATACTAGTTTTGCCACTGTGCAAATCACTAAATTTCCATCTGCCTCAGTTTCCTTATCTTCCTCATCTGTAAAATGAGGATAATAATAGTATTTACCTATAGGATTATTGTAAGATCAAATAAGTGAATATTTGTAAAGCACTTTGTTTAAAGTACTTATATACTTAAAACACTATATAAATGTGATGATGATGATGATGATGATGTTTTGTTCTGCATTAGTTCAAACAAATCTTCCAAAGCTTCTCTGAAGTCATGATATTAGTTATCTCTTGTGGCATAATGATATTCCATAGCATTCATGTACCAAAATCTGGTGAAACATTTCCCAGTTGATAGGCACCTAATTTATTTCCAGTTTTTGCTAATAGAATGGGGCTGCTATGCATATTTTGCTATGTATTAATCTTTTCTTTTATTTTTCCTCTTTGGAAGATATTTTCCAGTGGTAAGACTTCTGGGTCAAACAATTGGAACAACTGTTACCTTAAAAAAAGTAATTTCATCCAGAAAATTAGATCAATTAACAGCTCCATCCACAGTGCATTAGCATCTTTGTCTTCGCGGGTCTCTTCCAACAGTCACTGTTTTTCTCTTTTACAACGTTTGCCAATTTGCTGGGAGTGAGGCGAAATCTAATTTCTAACAAACTGCTTCCAAAATTTTTCCCTGTAATTCTTTAAACCAGGGAATCTTTGTTCTTGGAATTTGTGTCCTTGGGTGTTTTGATAATTTGATAAATTTTGTGTCTTGTTTATTTAGTAAGTTGCTTATCAAGTTAGTTAAATAAAAGCCTTACTTTTATTTACCCAGCACCAAAGTCTTGATGAATTCATTGTCTTTTCCCCTAAAGCTGCCTCTCTTCTTAACTATTTATTACTGTTGAGACCACCACCATCCCCCCAAGTTATACAGGTTTGCCACTTGGTGTCAACCTTGACTTTTAACTCTCACCCACCCCATATATTAAGTCAGTTACTGAAATCCTGTAGTTTTTATCTCTATATTTCTCACATGTTCCTTTCTCTTTCCCCATGCAGTCACCACCCTAGTTCATGTACTTATCTCCTTTTGCTTGGATTATTTTAATAGCCTCCTACATGGTCTCCTACCACAAACACTCCAACTTACCCTCCACACAGCTGCTAAAGTGATCTTCTTAATGTTCAGTTCTGAGTCAATAAACTCCAGCAGTCTCTTATTGCTTCTAGGATCAAATATAAACTCCTTTGTTTGACATTTTAAGTTCTTCATAATGTTCCCTTTCCCTACCTCTCCAGTAATCTTACATGCTACTCCACTCCACACACTTGATGGTGAATCTATACTGGTCTGCTTGCACACATTTAAATTTGTTTGTTTATTCATTTATTCACTTATTCATTTATTCATTGGTTCATTTATTTATTTAGGCAATTGGGGTTAAATGACTTGCCCAGGGTCACACAGCTAGTGAGGGTTAAGTGTCTGTGGCCAGATTTGAACTCAGGTCCTCCTGACTCCAGGGCTGGCACTCTATCCACTATGCCACCTAGCTAATGCACACATTATTCTGTCACCCATCTCCATTCCTTTGCACTCTTACTCCATACATAGAATGAGTTCCTCCTTCACCACCTCTGTGTCCAAGTTTCCTTCAAAACTCAGCTCAAGTATCACCTGATCCATGAGGTATTTCCTAATTCTCCCCAGCTGCTAGTGCTTCTCTCCCAAAACTACCTCTTCTTAATTTTTGTATGTGTTTGATGTACACTTATATTTCTGTATGTACACACTGTCTTTCCCATTGTGATGGGACAAGGATCATATCACTTTTGTCTTGTACCCCAAGCAGTTAACACAATGTAGTGTAGAAGGTGTATTCAGCTGCATCTGAGTTCTTAAAACTTACTAGTTGTCTGCCCCTGGAAATGTTAATATATCTTTTTCAGCCTACATTTCCTCATTTGTAAAATAAGAATAATAATAACACTTTACTCTCAGGATAATTGTGATAAACTTTATATATATATATATATATATATATATATATATATATAATATGTATGTATACATGTGTATGTATGTAAAGCACTTTGCCAGCCTCAACACTGGAAGTGACACATATTATTATTATTAATAATAAATGTTTGTTGGTTGAGTGATTAATTGGAAATGATACTTCCCCTTCATGTCAACTTTAAAAAATAATTTCTCTTAAAAATCTTGGCTTTTTGTTTCTCCAAATTAACATTAGTACATTGGATATCTCTGTAAAGAAACACCTACATAATTTAATGCATATAGAATTAAGTTACTGAATTAATTTAGGGAATGTTACTATTTTTGTTGCATTACTTTTTCTCAGCTGTGAATGATGAATAGCTGTAGCATGTATCAAACAATCATCTTTATTTACTCCTATTCCCTTTGAAAAGTTAACATCTGTTTTGAAGGAAGGCCTTTAAAAATTATAGATATATTTTCTTTTGACAGATATTTCTCAATGAATCCCTCCTGTCCAGGGGGAAAAATCTTTAAATAAAAAAAAAATAAAAGGAGAATTCATCTTTTAATTTTAATTGTATGGTATTAACTTTGATCATTTTTGTGACAGTTTTTTTAATCTCTATTGACTCAACTTATGTTGTTCAATTTGCTATGTATATTTTCTTTTAATATAAATTTGTTTATTTTTAGTTTTCAACATTCACTTCCACAAGTTTTTGAGTTCCAAATTTTCACCCCATCTCCCCCCTCCCCCCACCCCAAGATGTCATGCATTCTGAATATCCCTTCCCCTAGTCTGTCCTCTCTTCTATCTCTCTCCCCTTCTCTTATCCCCTTCCCCTTTTATTTTCCTGTAGGGCAGGACAGACATCTGTACCCCATTTCCTATATTTCTTATTTCCCAGTAGCATGTGAAAACATTTTTTTAAAAAACATGTGTTTTTAAAACTTTAGGTTTCAAATTTTCTCTCTTTCTCCCTCGCCACCCACCCTCATTGAAAAGGCAAGCAACTCAATATAGGTTGTACATGTGCAGTTATGCAATAGACGTCCATAGCAGACATGTTGTGAAAAACTAACTCTATTTCCCTTAATCCTATCCTGCCCTCCCATTTATTCTATTATTTCTTTTGACCCTGTCCCTCCTCAGAAGTATTTACTTCTGATTACCCCCTTTCCCAATCTGCCCTCCTCTCTATCATCCCCCTGTTCTCTTGTACCCTTCTCCCCCTATTTTCCTGTAGGGTAAGACAGATTTCCATACCCAATTGAATGTGTATGTTAGTCCCTCCTTGAGCCAAATCCTATGAGAATAAGATTCATTCATTCCCTCTCACCTTCTCCCACTACCCCTTCCACTGTAAGAGACTTTTCTGTTTTTTTTTGTGAGATAATTTACCCCATTCTACCTCTCCCTTTCTTCTTCTCTGAGTATAATCCTCTCTCATCCCTTAATTTTATTCTCCAGATATGACCCCTTAATCTTCAGCTCACCTTATGCCCTCTATCTATCTATCTACATATACATACATATAATTTTTTTCCTCCAACTACCCTGATACTGACAAAGGTCTCATGAGTTCTAAATATCATCTTTCCATGCAGGAATGTAAACAGTTCAATCTTAATAAGTCTCTTATGATTTCTCTTTCCTGTTTACCTCTTCATGTTCCACTTGAGTCCTGTATTTGAAAGTCAAATTTTCTATTCACCTCTGGTCTTTTCATCAAGAATGCTTGAAAGTCCTCTATTTCACTGAATGACTATTTTTTCCCCTGAAGGATTATACTCAGTTTTGCTGGGTAGGTGATTCTTGGTTGTAATCCTATCTCCTTTGCCCTCCAGAATATTATATTCCATGCCCTGTGGTCCTTTAATGTAGAAGCTGCTAAATCTTGTGTTATCCTGATTGTGTTTCCACAGTACTTGAATTGTTTCCTTCTGGCAGCTTGTAAGATTTTCTCCTTGACCTGTGAACTCTGGAATTTGGCTATAATATTCCTAGGAGTTTTCCTTTGGGGATCTCTTTCAGAAGGAGATCTGTGGATTCTTTCAATTTCTATTTTGCCCTCTGGTTCTAAAATATCAGGGCAGTTTTCCTTGATAATTTCTTGAAAGATGATGTCTTGGCTCTTTTTTTGATCATGGCTTTCAGATAGTCCAATAATTTTTAAATTCTCTCTCCTGGATCTATTTTCCAGGTCAGTTGTTTTTCCAATGAGATATTTCACATTGTTTTCTAATTTTTCATTCTTTTGGATTTGTTCTACTGTGTCGTGATTTCTCATAAAGTCACTAGCTTCCAATTACTCTATTCTAATTTTTAAGGAAGTATTTTCTTCAGTAATCTTTTGGACTTCCTTTTCCATTTGGCCAATTTTTCTTTTTAGGGTATTTTTCTCCTCATTGGCTTTTTGGACCTCTTTTGCCATTTGGGTTAGGCTATTTTTTAAGGTGTTATTTTCTTCAGTATTTTTTTGGGTCTCCTTTAGCAAGTTGTTGACTGTTTTTCATGATTTTCTTGCATCACTCTCATTTCTCTTCCCAGTTTTTCCTCCACTTCCCTTACTTGCTTCTCAAAATCCCTTTTGAGCTCTTCCAAGGCCTGAGACTGATTCATATTTTTCTTGGAGGCTTTGCATGTAGGAGCTTTGACTTTGTTGTCTTCTTCTGGTTGTATATTTTGATCTTCTTTTTCATCAAAGTAAGATAATATAGTCTGACTCTTTTTGCGCTGCTTACTCATGATCCAGGCCAATTACTTGAGTTTTAAACTCTTTGTTAAGGTACAAATCTGCTTCCAATGTGGAGAATGTATGTTGTACAGCTGTTTTCAGAGATACGTGTAGGGACCTGTAAATTTTCAGTTCTTCCAAGGTGATGTGATAAGGGGTGAGGTGTTTACTCCTTTCCTGGCCTGCGACTACAAGTACTCCTTTCTGTACTGTAACTGTGAGGAGGGGTTTCTCTCCACAATCACTATAAGCTCCACCAAACCAGCACTCCTCCTCACCGCAGCACCGCCACCGAGAACTGTGACCCAGATCCAAACACGGGCAAAGCAAGAGATTCCCTCCTCAGCACTGGCAAAGAGATTCCTGCAATCCTTCTCTGATCAGCCACTGGATTCCCCCTCAGTCTGTGGGCTGGAAGCTCAGGAAGCAGCTGCCCCCTCCCCACGCTCTTGGGGAATGGAGCTGAAACCCCGCCTTCCTTTCTCAGCACTGACAGAAACAGACTTTTCCCACTGACCTTCTAAGTTGTCTTTGGCATTCATGGATTGAGGAGTCTGGAAACCTCCACAGCTGCCCGAGATTCAGTCCTCTGAGGTCTGCTCCAGGTTCACAGCGGCTGGCGTGCCCACGCCGTGCTGTGCTGTGCTCCCAGCCTGGGTGATACACCTTTCTAATCAATCATCCAGGTTGTCTTGGGCTGGAAATTTGTTTCACTCTGTCTTTTTGTGGGTTCTGCTGCTTCAGAATTTGTTTAGAGCCATTTTTTATGAGTATTTGCAGGGGTTTGGAGGAGAGCTCAAGCAAGTCACTGCTTGCACTCCGCCATCTTGGCTCCGCCTCCCTATTTTCTTTTAATTCTGCTACTTTCATGCCACATGACTTCATTCACATCTTCCCATATTTCTTTGAATTCTTTATATTTTTTCTTCCATTACATTCACATGCCATAATTTCTGCAGCTGTTGCAAAATCTTTGGGCATATATTTTGTTTTCAGCTTTTTGTTAGGAGGAAGAACATTTAGATCAAAACGTTAATTACCTTCTCTGTATTCCAAGGTGTTAATTAGAATGAAATAGAAGGTTGTCAAGACATCAAGAAAAGGCATCTCTGCTGAGAGAAAGAGCATTTCAGGCCAACCTGAAAAAATGATGTTGTCCGTCCTCATTGTGAAGCTAAGGCAAAAGTCAATGAGCAAAGATTAAGGAATGGAAAACCGAATTATAGCTGTTTGCCTCAAATGATTATAATGTGACTTTAGCATTTTGCTTAAATAATTATGAACATACAACAATTTGTAGATGTCCAAATTCTAAGAAAAATGTGAATGCATATTCCAAAGCCAGAAGCAATATCTTTTTGATGATGTGCTACTGTTTCATTATCTATGCCATCATTAAACCACCTTTGTGGATAATTGAAAGATGGCTGAATTTTTCTAGTATTTGTATATGGGGTAGAGACTTTCTTCAATGTTTCATTTAATTTCTAATTGAAGGAGAGAACTGCACTGGGGACCAGAGGACCTGGGCTATCATTCTGACTCTTCCAATGACTCATAATATGACCTGAGGGAAATTATTTTCCCTTTTGAGAATAAAAATTCCTTACCTGTAAAATAAGAAAATTGGGTTATAAAAATATATATGATTCATTCTGCTTCTTAATATTATAACTCTATGAACTCTACAGGGCCCTTGGTGTCAACACGGCATTGTTCTCATCACCTCAACAGGATGTGGCTCGTGACTCTCAAAACTTTCCCTTTTGCTTATTCCTATTGTTATATATCACTGTTAATCAATTTTATTCTTATATGTCTGCATTAAACCAGCAACACTGTGTTTAAGCATACCAAAGCATAAATTTGTTTCAGAAATTTGCAATTGTTTTTTCAATAAAACTTGGGTAGTGGGAGTAGGAATGAAATTCTTTGCTTCAAATTGACATTATCAGAACGTATACTTAACCTGTAATAAAATGTTATCAGAATAAGAGCCATCTCTTACTTTGAAACTTTTCATTAATCACATCAGTCATTAAAGTATTTTTTTCCTTCCCTCCCTCACTCTTTCCTTTCCTTCCCTATCATCTTTCCTCTATTCATGTGTTTGTTTGTTTGTTTAGGCTGGGTGCATCTCCCTATTTTGCCTAGGATAGAAGTGCAGTGGTCATTCATGAGCCAGACCCCACTGCTGAAAAGCATGGGTGTTTTAACTAAACTGCTATGTTTTGTTTTTATTTTTCCTGAGCTAGTTCAACACTCATTTTTAAGCCTGGTATCCCCAGCTCCCAAAGGCTTAAGATATTGGATCAGACTTAGTGCAGACATTGGAATGGGTCAGCTTTAGCCTTACTCTATGTTAGAGCTCCTGAACTTTACTAGCCTTGGTTTTTCTCCCATCACACCCAGCAAAAATATTGTTTATTCACCACATACCTGATTAAATCACACTTCCAATATAGTGTTTTACTAAGCATTTTTTTAAAGTAAAAAGCAGTAAAAAAAACAAACAAAAAAAGTAAAAAGCAATCTTTGATATTTATATCACTTGAGCTTTTTTATGATGTTGAATAGCAATTAAAAAATAATCCATGTGTATCTTGTCTCTAAACCCAACAGGCTATCCACTATACTTAGATGCTGCTTGTAACATAGTATATGGTCTTTGAGAATTACTATTTTCTTTTTTTCCTGCTTAATAGGATTTTATTTTTTTCTAATTACATGTACAGAAAGTTTTGAACATTCATTTTTATATGATTTTGAGTTTTAAATTTTCTCCCTTCCTCCATTCCCTTCCCCCTCCTCAAGACAGCAAGCAATCTGATTTAGGTTATACATGTACAATCATGTTAAACATATTTCCACATTAGTCATGTTTTGAAAGAAGAATCAGAACAGAGGGGGAAAAACATGAGAAAGAAAAAAAAAGTGAAAGTAGTATGCTTTGATCTGCATTTATACCACAAAGTTTTTTCTCTGGATGTGGTTAGCATTTTCCATCAGGAATGTTTTGGAATTGTCTTGGATCATTGTATTGCTGAGAAGCTAAGTGCATCATAGTAGATCTTCCCACAATGTTGCTGCTGCTGTATACAGTGGTCTCCTGGTTCTGCTCACATCACTCAGCATCAGTTCATATAAGTCTTTCCAGGTTTTTCTGAAGTCTGCCTGCTCATCATTTCTTATAGCACAGTAGTATTCCATTACATTCATGTACCACAACTTGTTCAGTCATTCCTCAATTGATGGGCATTCCCTTGATTTCTAATTCTTTGTCACCACAAAAAGAGCTGCTATAAATATTTCTGTACATTTAGGTGATTTTCCTTTTTGTATCTATATAGATAGCTTTATTTTTTTTTAACCTGAAAACTGCCTGTTCAAATCTATTGACCATTTATCAATTGGGAAATGGCTTGTATTTTTATAAATTTGACTCAGTTCTCTATATTTGTGAGAAATGAATTCTTTATCAGAAACACTAGCTGTAAAAAATTTTCCCAGTTTTCTGCTTTCCTTTTAATCTTGTTTGCACTGTTTTTTTGTGCAAAACTTTTTAATTTAATGTAATCAAAATTTTATCTACTTTGCATTTCATAATATTCTCTATCTCGTTTGGTCATAAATTCTTTCCTTCTCCATACATCTGACAGTAAACTATTGCTTGTTTTTCTAATTTACTTATGGTATCACCCTCTATCTTTAAATCATGTACCTATTTTGGGTTTCTCTTGGTATATGTGTGAGATGTTTGTCTATGTCTAGTTTCTGCCATACTATTTTCCATTTTTCCCAGCAGTTTTTGTCAAATAATAAGACCTGATCTCAGAAACTGAAGTCCTTGTGTTTATCAGCAGTAGATTGCTACAGTCATTTACTGCTGTGTCTTGTGTGCCTATCCTATTCCACTGATCCAGCACTCTACTTCTTATCCAGTACCAAAAAGTTTTAATGATTGCTTCTTTATAATATTGTTTTAGATGTGGTATGGGTAGGCCACTTTCCTTTGCATTTTTTCCATTAATTCCCTTGACATTTATGACCTTTTGTTCTTCCAGATGAATTTTGTTATTATTTTTCTAGCTCTATAAAATAATTTTTGGCAGTTTGGTGTGGCACTGAATATGTAAATTAATTTAGGTAGAATTGTCATTTTTATATTAATTCAGGCTACTCATGAGTAATTAATGTTTTTCCAACTGTTTAGATCTGACTTGTTTGCGTGAAAAATGTTTTGTAATTGTGTTCTTATAGTTTCTGAGTTTGTCTTGGCAGGCAGAGTCCCAAGTATTTTATATTGTCTACAATTCTTTTAAATAGAATTTCTCTTTCTATCTCCTGCTGATGGGCTTTGTTGGCAATATATAGAAATGCTGATGACTTATATGGGTTTATTTTATATCGTGTGACTTTGCTAAAGTTATTATTTGAAGTAGTTTCTTTTTAGTTGATTCCCTAGGATTCTCTAAATATTCCATCATATCATCTGCAAAGAGTGATAGTTTTATTTCCTAATTGCCTATTCCAATTCCTCCAATTTTTTTTCTCTTATTGCTAAAGCTAACATTTCTGGTACAATATTGAACAACAGTAGTGATAATGGGCATCCTTGTTTCAACCTGATTTTATTGGGAAAGTTTTTAGCTTATCCTTGTTACATGTAATGCCTCCTGATAATTTTAGCTAGATAATATTTATCATTTTAAGGAAAACTCCATTAATTTCTATGTTGTCTAGTGTTTTAAATAGGAATGGGTCCTATATTTTGCCCAAAGTTTTTTTTTCTGTGTATATTGAGATAATTATATGATTTCTGTTGATTTTGTTGTTGATATGGTCAGTTACCCTGATAGTTTTTTTTTAATATTGAAACATCCCTGCATTCATGGTATAAATCCCACCTGGTCATAGTGTATTGTCCTTGTGATAAATTGCTGTAATCTCTTTGCTAATATTTTATATAAAATTTTTACATGAAAATTCATTAGGAAAGTTGGTCTATAATTTTTTTTCTCTGTTTTGGCTCTTCCTGGTTTAGGTATTGGCACCATATTTGTATTATAAAAAGAATTTGATAGGACTGAGAATTGCTATTATATATATACATATATATGTATGTATGTATATATGTATGTATACTGCCTTGCAGGTAACTTGGCAATGACTCTCTCTGAGTTTAGTTCATTTTGTCTTCAGACTTCAGACATTCATTCCATCAGTAGGCCTGAATTCAAAACTTTCTCACATTGGAAGGACCTCCCAGACTTTTTGCTCCATTGGCATAAACTTCAATAACTCTGGACCGCTCATGCATTGGCATAGAATTTTAATGGATAATGGAGAAATGCTTGGGCCACTAATTCTAATAAACAAACAGGCAGTTTTCAGAGGAAGAAACTAAAACTATCTATAGTCATATGAAAAAATGTTCCAAATCACTATTGATTAGAGAAATGTAAATCCAAATGATTCTGAAGTACCACATCACACCTATCAGATTGGGTAACATGGCAAAACAGGACAATGATGAATGTTTAAGATGTGAGAAAATTGGAACATTAATGCATTGTTGGTAGAGTTGTGAATTGATCCAACCATTTTGTAGAACAATCTGGAACTATGCCCAAAGAGCTATAAAATTGTGCATACCCTTTGACCCAGCAATACCACTTCTAGGTCCGTATCCCAAAGAGATCATAAAAACAGGAAAAAGAACCGCATATACAAAAATATTTAGAAGAGCTCTTATTGTGGTGGCAAAGAATTGGAAATTGAGAGGATGCTCATCGATTGGGGAATGGCTGACCAAGTTGTGGTATATGAATGTAATGGAATACTATTGTGCTATAAGAAACAATGAGCACGTGGACTTCAGAAAAACCTGGAAAGACTTGTGTGAACTGATGCTGAGTGAAATGAGCAGAACCAGAAGAACATTGTATGCAGTAACAGCCACATTTTGTGATGACTGACTTTGATAGACTTGGCTCTTCTCAGTAATGCAAGGATTTAAAACAACTCTAAAAGACTCACAATGGAAAATGCTATCGACTTCCAGAAAAAGAACTTTGGGATCTGAATGCAGATGGGAGTGTACTATTTGCTCTCCTTTTCCTTTGCTGTTTATTTTGTTGCTTCATTCCCATTATTCCTCCCGTTACTTCTAATTGTTCTTTACATAATGACTACTGAAAAATCTGCTTAATGTAAATGTATAGGTAGAACCTATATCAGATTGCATGCTGTCATTGGGAGAGGAAGAGGGAAGGGAAGAAAATTTAAAACTCAATATCTTGTCAGTGAATGTTGAAAACTAAAAATAAATTATTTTTAAAAAGAACAAAAAAAAACCCCATTTCTAATACAATATAAAGAGCTGTGCCTAATATAATTGACATCCTGATTACTGAAGAAGGCTTCGTAGAAAAAGTGGTCTTGGTGGAATTGTGGATTTTGCACTGTATTTGAAACCAGGAAACCTTGGGTTCAAATCCTAGCTCAGATGCTTACTTGTTGTATGATTCTAGGCAATTCACAAGAATTTTCTGGATCACATCTGTTAAATGAGGAAGTCAGATTGACACCCTTTAAGGTTTTTTCTAGCTCTAAAAAAAATCTTATATACTTCTTGATCAACTGTATGCCATCTCTCCTCCATGCAGCCCATTATCTCCCCCTTTTCTTGAAAGTCTTCTCAGACTCTAACCCTGGAACCACATTAGGTTTTCATGATCTTTTTGCCTTATCTTGGCCAAGTCAAGACCCTACACCCCAACATGCTTTCAAGTTATCTCCAATCTATGCCACCACCCATGAACCCTTTTCCCTTTATGTATTCTTTTCAGTCTATCAGAATGCAATTTTGTCCAAGAAGGAACTATCTTGCTTGTTTGTATTTGTATTTCTGAAGATTAGCATAGTGCTTGGAAACACCTCTCTCTCTCTCTCTCTCTCTCTCTCTCTCTCTCTCTCTCTCTCTTCTCTCTCTGTGTGCGTGTGTGTGTCTCCCCCTCTTTCTCTCCTTCCTTCATAAGCTTACCATTTAGCACAGTGCCTAGTGCTTAATAAATAAATGCTTGTTGACTGAGTGAATCTTGCTGCTATCTCAAATCTTGCCTTAGATTCACTAAGAGGAATAATTGTTTTATATATATATATATATATATATATATATATATATATATATATATATATATATATAATATAATATATATATATAATATATATATATATAATATATATATATATATTGATTTTTGGTGTAGGAAGGGGCATGGAGAAGTAGGGAAGGTCCAGACATGTGATTTCATTAATACAAGAGTTCATACTTTACAAGCTCCCTCCACTCATATATTAGTCCCATATCAGTCACCTATAATTAGAGAACTTCTGGGGTTCTGAGAGACTTGCTGGTGGTCGCATAGCTACTATGCATAAGAAAAACTTGAATCCAGGGATCCTGGACTTCAAGACCAGTTCTCTAGTCTATATACTGCTGCTACTCTCTTTTTAAATACTTTAGTAAAATGACACCTCTGTACTTTGAAAATGATACCTCTATTATTCACAAAGCAGTGTCACCTTATTACTTTTCTCAGACTTTTTGATTCCATTAGTTGTCATATTAACAAGGCAGACAGCAAAGGCATAGGACAACAGTAGCAGAGAAAGGACTTTGAAGATGGAGATTATTTTCTGTCCCACTTCTACTTAATTTTACTCTTCCACATTTCTTTGGTAAGAATCAATCAATACAAAATAAATTCAAATTGAACATGGATTCAGACATATAATACCCTGGTACCAGTAGAAGCTTAATAAATGTTTATTGATTGGTTGGTTGATGGTGAAAGCAGAAAATAAGTGGATTGTTAATGAATATAGAGATAGTAA
This sequence comes from Phascolarctos cinereus, assembly GCF_003287225.1. Classification (NCBI taxonomy): domain Eukaryota; kingdom Metazoa; phylum Chordata; class Mammalia; order Diprotodontia; family Phascolarctidae; genus Phascolarctos; species Phascolarctos cinereus. Next base: position 148,713,003 of record NW_027556098.1, read on the forward strand.
AGTTGAAGCCATGTGACAGAGACTGGTGAAAGATGGGGCTCCATTTTATTTTCCAGGTAACTGAAACTTATTAATTTAGCTATCATTTTGTAAATATTTTAACTTTTTGATGGATTGTATCTAAAATGTATTATAGACTTCCCTGTCTTATTAAGCAAAGTCCTCTAAACATAATTAAACCCTCTTAATTCCAGGTCTTCCTTCTGTTAATTATTTCCTGTCATACATACAATGTATATGTATATTTGTTTGCATGTTGTTTTGTTCATTAGATTGCAAGCTCCTTGAGGGCAGGTACTATCTTTTGACTCTTTTTATATCTTCAGCACTTAGCATAGTTCTTGGCCCATAATAAGTACTTAATAAATGTTTATGGATCAGTTGATTATCTGATGAGCTCTTAATGGTGAGTAATATGAGCATGAGTCACTAATATTACTATGCATAGGGCTGCTTGTGTAAATATTACTTGTTCCCCAAGAACTGCGATTTCTATTTCTTCTGAAAAGGTGATCTGACTCCTTTATCTGCTGTGATATGGGTCCCCCCAATAGTGCAGGGGAAGAATACTAAAAGAGGCACTGGGCAGCAAAAAAGTGGCATATGTGTATAGGAAATATTTGCTGGGAAGTTCTGCTTCTGGGAGCCAAGATGGTGGAGTAAAAAGGTAGTTGCTCTCACCCTCCCCTATCAATCTCTGAAAATCCAGAAAATATCACCCCGGAAAAAAAACCCTGGAACAGCTGAACTAGAAGAAAGATGGGGAACAGCAGAGCAGCAGCCCAGCACACAGGTCTCACAGTGTCTCAGCAAAAATAAGGGAAGCAGCACTACTAAGGACCCCAGGCAGATAAGCACCTTGCAGCATTCATCTGAAAGGAGCTGAAGAAAGCAACCTAGAGTCTTCCTAAAGTCCCAGCCTTGCTGATTCCAACCCAAAACCAGGTAAGCCGTCAGAAGCCTACAGCCTCCAACTGTGAGCCAGGAGGAGATCCTGAAGCCCAGGTAGCAGAGTAGGCAAACACCAACACCTGGACCTCTGAGTGCCTCAGTGAGGGCAGAGGAACCAGCTCAGAAAGTCACCAGGTGCCTCAGCACTCTACTGCAAAGGAATCTCTCAGTGCATTAGCAGAAACGAGGGAGGCAGCACTGCAAGGGGCCCCAGGCAGATAAACACCTTGCAGCAGCCATCTAAAAGGAGCTGAAGAAAGCTAAAGAAAAGAAAAAGCAGGCAACCTAGAATTGCCTGAAAGTTCCAGCCTTGCTGACTCCAACATGAGGTAAGCTGCCAGAACCCTACAGCCTCTAATTACCAACATAAGAGGCCCCAGCACACAAAGCCAGTGACCAAGACCTAGGCTCCCAACACAAGAAGCTTGGGTCAGTGCTCTCTGTTCCCCAGCAGGAGAGCTCAATCTCTTTAAAGGCCAGGGAATAAAGAAACACCATGAGCAAAAAGAAATGCACCATGGATTCATATTATGACAATACTGAAGATCAAGCCTGAAATTCTGAAGAGGACAACATTGTCAACAAACCCACATCTGCAATGTCAAAAGGAAATATGAACTGGTCTGAAACCCAAAAAGCCTTCTTAGAAGAGCTCAAGAAGGATTTTAAAAGTCAAATGAGAGAGGTAGAAGAGTCCTTAAAAAACACAACTGGCCAACTGAAGAAGGAAGTACAAAAACTAACAGAAGAAAACAATCTGTTAAAAACTAGAATTGGACAAATGGAAACTAATGTCTCTATGAGAGAGCAAGAATCAGTCAAACAGAAACAAAAAAATGAAAAAATAGATGAAAATGTAAAATACCTCATCAGTAAAACAACCGACCTGGAAAATGATTCAGGAGAGACAATTTAAAAATTATTGGACTACCTGAAAATCATGATGAAAAAAAGAGCCTGGACAGTATCTTTCAGGAAATCATAAAGGAAAACTTCCCAGAAGTCCTAGAAGCAGAAGGTAAAATGACCATAGAAAGAATCCACCGATCACCACCTGAAAGAGATCCCAAATTGAAACGCCAAGAATATAATAGCAAAATTCCAAAATTACCAGATGAAAGAGAAGGTGCTGCAAGCAGCCAGAAAGAAACAATTTAAATATCATGGAACCACAGTAAGGATTACACAGGACCTTGCAGCTTCTACATTAAAAGACTGCAGGGCATGGAACATGATATTCCATAAGGCAAAGGAGCTTGGATTGCAGCCAAGGATCAACTACCCAGCAAAAATGAGCATCATTTTTCAAGGGAGGAGATGGATATTCAACAAAATAGGAGACTTCCAAACTTTCCTGATAAAAAGACCAGAGCTCAACAAAAAATTTGATCTTCAAGTACAGGACTCAAGAAGGACTTAAAAAGGTAAATGGGACAGAAAGATACAATATGTTGTTAATAAGGGGCTGTTTAAACCCCTACAAGGGAATATGACACTTGCAGCCTTGAGAACTGTATTGTTATTACACCATGTTAAAGGAGTATACATAAAGAGGGTGGATATTAGTTGACTTTGATGTAATGATAAAAAAAAATCTAATCAAGTGGGTTAAATGGATCCAAATAAGTGGATCAATCTGATCTTAGAAAATGTACTGAGAAAGGAGGAGGCAGACAAGGGTAAATTACATTACAGGAAAAGACACAAAATCCTATTACAGCAGAGGGAAAGAAAGGAGGGGGGGGAGCATTGTTTGAACCTTACTCTCATCAGATTTGGCTCAAGAAGGGCATAACATAATCAGTTAGGTATAGAAATCTAACTTGCCCTATAGGCAGTAGGAGGGAAAAGGGGAAAGAAAAGGAGGGGGGAAAGAAGGGAGGGAAGAAGCAGTAAGTAAAGGGGAAGAAAAGGGAAAGGGATAATAAAAGGGAGGAGGGACTGAAGGAGGCGGAGGTCAAAAGCAAAACACTAGTGGGGGGGAACAGAAAGGAGAAAGAAAAGCATAAATGGGGGGGGAAAGGATGGAGAAAAAGACACAGATAGTAATCATAACTGTGAATGTGAATGGGATGAACTCTCCCATAAAAGAAATGGATTGCAGAATGGATTAAAAACCATAATCCTACAATATGTTGTTTACAGGAAACACATTTGAAAAAGAGTGACACATACAGGGTAAAGGTAAAAGGCTGGAGCAGAATATATTATGCTTCAGCTGAAGTAAAAAAGCAGGGGTAGCAATCCTGATCTCAGACAAAGCAAAAGCAAAAATAGATCTAATCAAAAGAGATAAGGAAGGAAACTACATCCTGCTAAAAGGCACCATAGACAATGAAGTAATATCATTACTAAACATATATGCACCAAATGGTATAGCATCCAAATTCTTAGAGGAGAAGTTCAGGGAGTTACAGGAAGAAATAGAGAGCAAAACTATACTAGTGGGGGACCAGAACTTCCCCCTCTCTGCACTAGATAATCTAACCACAAAATAAACAAGAAAGAAGTTAAGGAGGTGAATAGAACATTAGAAAAGTTAGGTATGATAGACCTCTGGAGAAAACTGAATGGGGATAGAAAGGAATATACTTTTTTCTGCAGTACATGGCACATACACAAAAATTGACCATGTACTAGGGCATAAAAACCTCACAATCCAATGCAGAAAGGCAGAAATATTAAATGCATCCTTTTCAGATCATGATGCAATAAAAATTATATGTAATAAAGGGCCATGGAAAGATAGACTAAAAAATAATTGGAAACTAAATAATCTAATCCTAAAAAATGATTGGGTCAAACAACAAATCATAGAAACAATCAATAATTTCATTCAAGAGAATGACAATAATGAGACAACATACCAAAACTTACGGGATGCAGCGAAAGCAGTTCTTAGGGGAAGTTTTATATCTCTAAATGCTTACATAAATAAAATAGAAAAAGAGGAGATTAATGAATTGGGCATACAACTAAAAAAACTAGAAAAAGAACAAATTAAAAATCCTCAACTAAACACAAATTAGAAATATTGAAAACCAAAGGAAAAATTAATAAAATTGAAATTAAGAAAACTATTGAACTAATAAATAAAACTAAGAGCTGGTTTTATGAAAAAACAATAAAATAGATAAACCTTTGGTTAATTTAATTAAAAAAAGAAAGAAGAAAACCAAATTACTAGTATCAAGAATGAAAAGGGTGAAGCTACCACCAAGGAAGAGGAAATTAAAACAATAATTAGGAATTATTTTGCCAACTATATGCCAACAAATTTGACAATCTTAGTGAAATGGATACATATTTACAAAAATATAAATTGCCCAGATTAACAAAGAGGAAGTAAAATACTTAAATAACCCCATCTCAGAAAAAGAAATTGAACAAGCCATTGATGAACTCCCTAGGAAAAAATCTCCAGGGCCAGATGGATTTACATGCGAATTCTATCAAACATTTAAAGAACAATTAATTCCAATACTATATAGACTATTTGGGAAAATAGGTGAAGAAGGAGTCTTACCAAATTCTTTTTATGATACAAATATGGTGTTGATACCTAAACCAGGAAGAGTCAAAACAGAGAAAGAAAATTATAGACCAATTTCTCTAATGAATATAGATGCAAAAATTTTAAACAAAATACTAGCAAATAGATTACAGCAACTTATCACAAGAATAATACACTATGACCAGGTAGGATTTATACCAGGAATGCAGGGTTGGTTCAATATTAGGAAAACTATCAGCATAATTGAGCATATCAACACCAAAACCAACAGAAACCACATGATCATCTCAATAGATGCAGAAAAAGCTTTTGATAAAATACAACACCCATTCCTATTAAAAACACTAGAAAGCATAGGTATAAATGGAGTCTTCCTTAAAATAATAAATAACAACTATTTAAAACCTTCAGGAAGCATAATATGTAATGGGGACAAACTAAAAGCATTTCCAATAAGATTGGGTGAAACAAAGATGCCCATTATCACCACTGTTATTCAATATTGTACTGGAAATGTTAGCTTTAGCAATAAGAGAAGAAAAAGAAATTGAAGGTATTAGAATAGGCAAAGAAGAAACAAAGCTATCACTCTTTGCAGATGACATGATGATATACTTAGAGAATCCTAGAGAATCAAGTAAAAAACTACTTGAAATAATAAACAACTTTAGCAAAGTTGCAGGCTATAAAATAAACCCACATAAATCATCAGCATTTCTATATATTACCAACAAAGCCCAACAGCAAGAGATAGAAAGAGAAATTCCATTTAAACTTACTGTAGACATTATAAAATATTTAGGAGTCTACCTCCAAAACAAACCCAGGAACTCTATGAACATAATTCCAAAACACTTTTCACACAAATAAAATCAGATCTAAATAATTGAAAAAGCATCAGTTGCTTATGGGTAGGCCGAGCAACCCTACCTAAGCTAATTTACTTATTCAGTGCCATACCAATCAAACTACCAAAAAATTATTTTATAGAGTTAGAAAAAATAATAACAAGATTCATTTGGAAAAACAAAAGGTCCAGAATATCAAAGGAACTAATGAAAAGAAATGCAGGGGAAGGTGGCCTAGCAATTCCAGATCTTAAATTGTATTATAAAGCAGCAATCATCAAAACTGCTTGGTACTGGCTAAGAAATAGGGGGGTGGATCAGTGGAATAGGTTAAATATGCAAGACAAAGTAGTGAATGACTATAGTAATCTATTATTTGATAAACCCAAAGACCCCAGTTTCTGGGATAAGAACCCACTCTTTGACAAAAAACTGCTGGGAAAACTGGAAAAGAGTATGGCAGAAACTAGGCATAGACCCAAATCTCACACCATATACCAAAATAAAGTCAAAATGGGTTCATGACTTAGATATAAAGGCTGATACTATAAGCAAACTGGGAGAACAAGGAATAGTTTACCTATCAGATCTATGGAGAACAGAAGAATTCATGACCAAACAGGAGATAGAGAACATCACAAAACGCAAAATGGATAATTTTGATTACATTAAATTGAAAAGTTTTTGCACAAAGCCAATGCAACTAAGATTAGAAGGAAGGTAGAAAATTGGGAAAGAATTTTTACAACCAGTCTCTCTGATAAGAGCCTCATTTCTAAAATAAATAGAGAATTAAGACAAATTTATAAGAATTGATAAATGGTAAAAGAATATGAACGGACAGTTCTCAGATGAAGAAATTAAAGCTATCTATAGTCATATAAAAAATGCTCTAAATCATTATTGATTAGAGAAATGTAAATCAAAACAACTCCGAGATACCATATCACACCTATCAGATTGGCCAACATGACAAAACAGGCAAACGATAAAAGCTGGAGATGTGGGAAAATTGGAACACTAATGCATTGTTGGTGGAGTTGTGAAATGATCCAACCTTTTTGGAGAACAATTTGGAACTATGCCGAAAGGGCTATAAAAATGTGCATACCCTTTGACCTAGCAATAGCACTTCTAGGGCTATGTCCCAAAGAGATCCTACAAATGGGAAAAGGACCCACATGTACAAAAATATTCATAGCAGCTCTGTTTGTGGTGGCAAAGAATTGGACATTGAGAGAATGCCCATCAATTGGGCAATGGCTGAGCAAGTTGTGGTATATGAATGTAATGGAATACTATTGTGCTATAAGAAATGATGAAGAGGCTGACCAGAAAAACCTGGAAACACTTGTATGGTCTGATGCTAAGTGAAGTGAACAGAACCAAGAGAACGTTTTACACAGTAATAGCTATGGTGTGTGATGACTAATATTGATAAACTTAACCATTTTCAGCAATACAAGGATCTAAGTCATCTCCAGAGGCCTCATGATGGAAAATGCTATCCACATCCAAAGAAAGAACTGCAGAAGTTGAATCGCTATCTTTTTTATTCTCTTCTGTTGAGTTTTGTTTCCTTTCTGATGGTTCCTCCTATTGCTTTTAATTTTTACTTACAATATGTGAAATTGTACTAATTAATTTAACTAATGTGAAATTAATCTAATGTTTAATAGGAATGTAAATGTATAGCCTATATCACATTGTGTGCCATCTTGGGGAGAGTGGTGGGGAGGAAGGGGGAGAAAAATTTTAAACTCAAAAGCATATGGAAGTGATTGTTGAGAAATCAAAATAAATTAATAAAATAAATTTTAAAAAATACAAACAAAAAGAAATAATTGCTGACCACTATATCTTGGACATGCCTTCATCTCATTCACCAGGAGGAGCAAAGTACCCCTCTGTATTCCCAATGTTACTGAATCTTTGTTGCTTTCACTCCTAGAGTGTTATGTGACTTGGACCTGGAAAGGACCTTAGAAATCACCAAGTTCAGTTCATACATCTCTCAAGAGGGCAATGGTGACTTGCTAAAGGTCACATAGACAATAGATAGCAGTGCCAAGATTTTAAGTCTGTTTTTTTTGAATCTATCTTCTTTCTTATTTCCACTACACCACTTTTGTTTTAGACTCCCTTCCTCCACTTTACAATCTTGGTCCGTGGATTCGTTTTGTGCAAAATCCTGATATGACTTACTTATGGGTCCAGGTTGTAAAGAATATTTTATTTTTAGTTTGGTTTTTTTTAAAGACTTTATATCCATCTATTGCCGAAGCTAGAAGTTGAGAGACTACTCAGGTGTCTGGTCTTACCTTGATAGGTTCAGGGAAATATTCCGTTTTTTACCTGGATCAGTTTGTACCATCTTAGATAACCTGCTTCATCCCTCTCCTCCCCTTCTTCCATTTCTGGGGTCTCTCTATATTGATAATGAAGTTAGTATGAACCCATGATAGTCATTGCCAATTGCAGCTAAGAACTCCTCAGCTTAAGAGATCTGCCAGCCTCAGCCTACCCAGTAGAAGGGATTGTTGCTGTTGTTATTCAGCCATTTCAGTCATGTCCATTTTTTTTTCAGCCAAAGACAAGATTTATTAGAACATCCATCATATTGGGCAGACTCTTAAGGAATTTGAACATTAGTAAGCTATTGGCTAGATTATAACAATCTGACCAGTGGCTAGATTTTAAGAATCTAAGCAGTTGGCTAGATTTTAGGAATCTGAGCATCTTAATGCAGACAAGGTAGACCTTATATACAGAAAGACTGTGGGAGGGACCTAGGAGTGGCCAATAAGCTAGGGTGAACAGAACTCCTGGGACCTGGACCTCATGTCCAAGGGAGAATGGAGCCTAGCTAGGATTAAGGGTGGGAAATGGCCAGGGGTCATAGGGAGGTAAGACAATGGAAGGGAGATTGGGTATAGCCACAAATGAAAGGCCAGTTGATGGGATTATAGCCTCAGGCTAATGCCAGAGATTTGGCCATGTGGGAAAGTCCAGGGTTTTTCCTTTCTGGGTTCTAGATCTCATCATCATCATTCCCGCCTCAAACAAATGGGACCCAAATTCTTTTGGAGTAAGGGGTAAAGGTCTCAGCTTTTGAAACTGCTTACTGCTGGCAAGGGGAGTAGGGCTGTCCCTGCCTCGAGGGGGTCTCAAAGAGGAGGCTGACTGGAACTGAGCACAGGCTGCATCCAGGGAAAGATGTGGGGACATTGGCTGGTACTTGCTGTTTGCTACCAACTGGAGGTGAATGGCCTATAGTCTGGAAGACACAAATATGACAGAAAAGACTGCAGAGCCCAGATATGAAACAGTGACTAGAGATTTAGGGCCCAAATATGCTTAGCTCTGTTTGGATTCAGATAATTCAGTTTTCCAACCATCCAGTATCAAATCCACCTCATAGCCAGACTCAGGAATAGCCAGGTGGGTAACATTCCCTTTCAAAGGAACATAATGGGGAAACTGAGCCACGAGGATCCCATCTTAGACTGAAGCTAAAATTCTCCTCTCAGCTTTTCCCAATGCTGACTTCCCACAAGTATCACCTTCTCTGAGTAGCTTGTGGCATTTCTCTCATATGGTGGATTACTGATTATTGATGGATTATGACCCATCAGACAACTGAAAATAAAATCCTATGAGCTTTTACCTCAAATGGCAAGTTTTACTAATCACAGCTTAGGCAAAACTTTTCCAGAATTTACATCTCAGACTTAAATTTGTCCTGGTGTAAAAAGCCAATCACTAGAGATTTCTATACACTTGCAGATTCTCAGCAAGCCATACATAAACCAAACAAGCTTTTTGGCTAGTTTACACATTAAAACAATAACCAACAATAGCTAAATTATTTTAGTGGTAACCAAATTATGAAAAGTTGCTTGACATAACTGATCAGAAAGTTCACCAATTTGAAACTTGAAACAAACCAATCAGGTGACTTCAGTTTTGTTAAATGCACTTCCAAATTACTTTATACAGAGAATCAACATCTCATCATTAATAATTAAAACCACAAATTTAAAAGAGCATGCTTACCCAAGTTTGGAGGCTAGCTTCATTGCCTTGAGCAGGATGTGCTGAACCTGGGTGATGCTTCCAGGAAAAGGTTGCCCTAGAGCCCAAGGTCATTGCCAGGGGGCCCCACGCTGTACCTGCTGCCTCTCCTCCCTCCTTCCTTTTCCCCACGTGGAGGAGGGTGAAATCAAAAGTGAGAGGTAAAAGGTGAAACTCTCTTCTCCTATGAGAGGGGTTAACAGATACCCTCTGGACTCAAGGAAAGAGAGTGATCAGGTTGTACAGGTGTTTCAAAACTCCTTAATGATCAATCACAAAACCTCCAGAATATGCCAAGATGTTTTTAGCCATTCTGACTTTCCCTGTAACCTCCACGAAGGAGGATTCAGAGGTGCAGAGGGAGGGAGTAAGTAAGCCTCAGGGAACCAAAAAGCAACTGCAGTTTTTTGCCAATTCTCTGGCACCAAGAGAACTGACAGAATTGGGCATACACTTCCAGATAGGGTGTCCATCCTTTTCCTCTATGCTGTCATAAGGTGTTCCCAGGTCCATGGCCTCAAGTTGACCCAGTGGACCGAGAGCCTGAGATCATCAGGCCTAGTGAGAGACAGCCTCATAACTGTCTTCCAGAAAAGCACTTCCAAGTCTTGATGCTTGGAGAGCAACTCCAACTGCAGAGCAATAGAGGGAGGGAAAGAGGCTTACATACCTTCCAGTCTTGGGTGGAGAACTTGGGGTTAGGCAGTTTCCCCATACGGGCCACCAAAATGATGTGGTTTAGGAGTTCAGGGTTGCTGGTACCCCAATATCACAACAAGCGGTTCCTGTTCAAAAGAATTCAACCCAAGGCTTCTTTCAGCCAAAGACAAGGTTTATTAGAACATCTGTCATATTGGGCAGACTCTTAAGGTGTATGAACATTAGTAAGCTATTGGCTAGATTACAAGAATCTGAGCTGTGGCTAGATTATAAAAATCTGAACTGTGGCTAGATTATAAGAATCTGAACTGTGGCTAGATTATAAGAATCTAAGCAGTGGCTAGATTTTAGGAATCTGAGCAGTCATGTCCATTTTTGTGACCCCATTTAGGGTTTTCCTGGCAAAGATACTGGAATGGCTTGGCATTTCCTTCTCAAGCTGATTTTACAGATAAGAAAACTGAGGCATACAAGGTTAAGTGACTTGCACAGAGTTTTCAGCTAGTAAGTATCTGAGGCCATATTTGAACTCATGAAGATGAGTCTTCTTGCCTCCAGGACCCACACTCTATCCACTGTGCCCCCTAGTTTCCCATGTAGCTGGGATTACAGCATGTAATCTGGACACCATGTCTACCTTAATGAAGAGCTTTAGAAGCCAAACAGAGGAGCTTATATTTGATCTTAGAGACAATAGGGAACCCTTGGAATCTATAGGGTAGGGCAGGGATGTGGTCAGACCTGTAGTTTATGAAAATCATTTTCGCATCTATGTGAATGGTAGATTATAAAGGGGAGAGACTTGAAGCAGAGAGATCAGTTAGGAGGTTATTGCAATAGTCTAGGCAAGAAGTAATGAAGGCTGTCAACTGATTTGGAAATGTTACTAGGGCCAAAATATGAGGGAGATTTAACTCCTTTTAGAACTTTCTAAACTTTCCAGACCTTCCTCTTGCCAAAAGAGGCTGTGTGTGGTGGTGGTGGTGGAATGCCTAGGTTTGTCTTGGCAGGTAGACTTCCAAATATTTTATATGCAATTATTTTAAATGGGATTTCTCTTTTTATCTCTTCTTCCTGAGTATTGTTAGTGATATTTAGAAATGCTGATGATTTATGTGGGTTTATTTTATACCTTGCAATTTTGTTGAAGTTGTTCATTGTTTCAACTAGTTTTTTACTTGATTCTCTTGGATTCTTTAAGTGTATCATCATATCATCGGCAGAGATTTATGGTTTTGTTTTCTCCCTGCCTATATTTATTTCTTCAATTTCTTTTTCTTATTACTATAGCTTGCATTTCTTTTTTAATTTTCTTAATTCTGTACTTTTGAAATAAAAGAGCATTTTCATAACACAGTAGAATAGAAAAAAGATGATTGTGCATGAAAATGCAAATCAGTCATGTACAATTTGCTACTCTTTTGAAATATATTATAAACCCTCCCCCCAACCATAGAGATGGCTATTATTAGGCGCAATATATATATATATATATATATATATATATGTGTGTGTGTGTGTGTGTGTGTGTGTGTGTGTGTGTGTGTGCATGTGTGTGTGTGTATGTATATATGTGTGTTTATATATATAAACCATTCTTTACATACTTCATTTTTTTAGTTCTTTCTCTGGATATAGAATATCTTCCTTCATATTAAATAACAGTGGTGATAATGGGCATCCTTGCTTCATCCCTGATCTTATTGGGAATGTTTCTAGCTTATCCCATTACAGACATTATTTAATCTTGGTTTTAGATAAATATAATTTACCATTTTATGAAAGACTCCATTTATTCCTATTCTTTCTAGTGTTTTTAATAGGAATGGGGATTGTCTTTTGTCAAAATTTTTTCTGCATCTATTGATATAATTATATGTTTTGTTGTTTTTGTTACTGATATGGTCAATTATATTAATAGTTTTCCTAATATTGAACCAGCCCTGTATTCCTGGTATATATCCCATCTAATCAAGGTGTATGATCTTTGTGATATATTCAGCAGGAATATCTTGATTGATAAAATGAGTTATCATATTATTACTTTCTCTGTGTGAGATAAGATCATTTGATTCTTTTACTCCATCACAGCACTCTTGTATAAACTTTTAAATTTCTTCCAATTAAGTTCATAGTAACCATATCAAAATATTCTGGTAATACTAAACTTTTTGAAATATACCCTATGGGGAAACTAGATGGTTCAGTGGAGAGAGCACTGGCCCCAGAGTCAGGAGAACCCAAGTTCAAATTTGACATCAGACACTAGCTGTGTGACTCTGGGTGAGTCACTTAACCTCATTGACTCAAAAAAAATGTTTGGGGCAGGTAGGTGACACAGTGAATAAAGAACCAGCTCTGGAGTCAGGAGGACCTGAGTTCAAATCTGGCCTTTGCCATTTAACACTAACTTGCTGTGTGACCCTGGGCAAGTCATTTAATCACAATTGCCTTGCCAAAATAAAAGAAAGAAAGAAACATACTCTATGATGAGTGATATCATTGATACTTCAGGAGAACTACTTACTAGATACCTGGGAATTTGGGCTTAGAACTTACAGGCATCTTTGGCAATATCTATAGACAACAAATGGCAACAGATAATTTCTCAATTTCACCAGGGGTCGAGCTCAGCCATAGCACCAGTACACTACCATAATGATTTGAAACAGTAAGTCAATCTCACTAGCTTGGAATAAATCAAAACAGGCTGGCTTACTAGGCTCAATTCTAGACACTACAAGTTAGGAAAGACATTGATTAAACTGAAAAACTTCCAGAGAAGAGAGACCAGGATAGTGAAGGTCATGGAAGTCTCTCCATGTGAGTATCAATTGAAGAGTCTAGGAGTGTTTAAACTGAAGAAGACTCAGTCTTTAAGTATTTTAAAACTGCCACATGAAGGAGGCATTAGACTTGTTTTGTTTGACATCACAGCACAAGAATAAGAACAGTGGGTAGAAGTTGTAAAGAGACAAATTAGTCTTGAAGTTTAAAAAAAATTGTAAGAATCTAGAAGGAGAATGTGCTGCCTCAGGAAGCAAATGATCCCTTCATTTGAGTTTCTCAGGCAGAATATATATGTGTGTGTGTTTGTGTGTGTGTATATATATGTGTGTGTGTAAATGTATGTGTATACTATATAATATTTTATATATACATATATACACACATATATGTATATATATGATTATTTTTAAAGGTATAAGTTAACTTAGAGGGTCACAGAAGTCTCTTCCAACTCTGTATCTCCATGAAGCTACTATAATAGACCAATTTTGAAGAGACTCCTAGAATTGCAGTTAAATTAAACAGTTGTTTAATTGCAGACTTGTGGATGGATGTTGCAGACCTGCAGGAGTAAAACTATGATTGACTTGTAGTTACTTAGAGAACTTAGAATGTGACATTGTCACATCCTAGGGCCTTGTTATACTAGAGGCCATAGTTAGAACCTGATAGATACATCTGTTAGGGAAGCATCAATGCCACATCTGAGGTTTATAGATGTTTGTATCTTATATCTATGGCTATATGTAGCTATATGTATATATATACAATATAAAACTATCTATACACACATCTATACCCCTATTTATACTTTACCCAGAAAGCCATTCTTTATAACAAAGAATAAAAAATGAGAGGGAAAAAAAGAAATATAGTAAATTTAACCAAGACATTAATCAAATCTGATAGCTTAAGCATTGCTTTGTACCTATAGCACTCAATTTCTGCCCCACCCTCTTTTCCTATATTTTCTTATCTTTTCTATTGGACCATGTTTGATCATTAATTAACATTGTACAATATTTAGTTTCATTTTTTGTTGGTGTTCTCAGTTTTGTTTGGTTTTGCTATGAAAAGATTCCAGAAATATGTTATTATATCTGGGATGTTTCTTTTGAGCTTTGAGCTCCTTAGGATATATGGTTGATAGGGAGATCCCTGAGTAAGGATATTTTGGTCACTTTTTAGCAAAATTCCAAATTGGTCACTTTTTAGCAAAATTCCAAATTGGTTTCTGAAACAATTGGACTAATTCACAGCTCCAACAACAGTGTATTGTGTCCATCTTTCTGAAACTTCACTAACATTACAAGTGAAAAGTTCTTGCAAAAATTCTTCAGAGAATGAGATCGAGAATTAGCACTAAGAAGTCAAAATATTGAAAACTCAGTAACAAGGGAATTAGGTTGTGTACTTTTCCACTGCTGGTGAGTTAAGATTGAACTTCCTAGGTTCTGTGGTCTATGGACATTTTAGCTAGTACCCCTACTGATAGCACTCATACCAGAGGTGGGGTTACAAGTATCAGTTAACATTTTTCGGTGTATCCTAATGACTTCTAAACTCTGGCCTCTTTCTAACTCATAGTTTTAAACCCATAATTATCTAGGTGAAAGCTCAAGGATGGTGCACATGTGCTTTGCGACAACTCCTTTCCAACCTACTTAGAAACATTTTATTTACTCTTATATGTATTCCTATATTACTAATGATTAATGTTTCTAAACTAATGGTTTCTCAGTAAATGGGATGTTTTTGTATTCATGTAGCTTGTTTATGGTCATTGTTGCCATATTGTTGAGTTTTTGCAACTATGGACGTAAGTGAAACTAAGTCCTTTGCTTCTAAATTATAAGGAAACATAGATTATGAGTTCTACTATATACAAATATATTAAAGAATCCAATATAAAAAAGGCAATCATTTTGCTTCTATTGCTTAAAGGCACATTAATTATCCTTTTTCAATAGGATCTTCTTTGGGAGACAGTGAATTGCTATGCATGAAAATAGGTCAGACTCAGGAAGGGGAAAATGTGTTTATTATAATATGAGTTAAAATACATGAACTTTTTATTTATTTATAGAGTAGGGTTTTTTCCATCTTATAACTGAATAGCTCTCTGGTTCAGGATTAGAATTGAAATTGTAGAAGCTTTTCCCTCCAGTCATTCTCTATACAAATTAAATAAATTTCTTCTCCTCTGTTGCAGACAGCATGCTTTTTTATTTCTCATCTTGGTTGTATTTTTCCATAGATCAATCTTCACTGTTCTCCCCCTATTTGAGAATTGTCTGCAATTCCTCAGTCCCTTTTAGTCCCTTTTCCCTCAACTGCATTGATTTTCATACTTATATCATATTTTCACTTTCTTAATGGATTCCTGCTCACTGCTTCCACAGATAGATCAATGATTTTCATACTTCAGAAACCATTGGTAAAGATGACTGTGAAATCTAGTTTATTTTCTGACAGGTGTCTTTGGTTTGATGCTGTAACTATTTGCTATGGTAATTCCCATTAGACTTTATTTGGGGATTTTGGAGAAGGGACTCCCAAATGTCATTTTGCTATTGTACTGCAGACAAGGTTAATGCTCTCTTTGTTATGCATTTTTTATTCATTGTGTGACTTTGGATAAGTCTGATAGCACCTCCATGTTGCTGGAGCCTCTTGTCACAGATATGAAAGAAAGTCCCCAAAGAGGCTGGACATTGACCTAAGGATATCATCTTGTTGGTCAAGAGTCTTCAGAGTTTGAGTGCAGTACCTTGGAAAAATTCAAGCACAGTTTCCCTCAGAAACCAATGGAAAATTGTACCCCAAATGCAAAGTTGGACTGGAATAAGCTGATGGGTTATAGTCTAGTTATGCCAGGAGACTCAGTTTTTAACAAAAATGGTTGATACATAATTTTTTTTTTTATTTCAAGGCCTTGCAACTCATTTGAATGGATTAAGGTTCAATGTAGTTATTTCAGAAGAGAATGATAATTTATTTCACCCGGCACAAACTAGCTCCGTAGAAATTTTTTAGTATCATCTAAATTTAGCTTGTCTCTTACTAACAGATCAGAATGTAGGCATATAGTTACATGGAAAAATATTTAAAGCTGGATAGAATTGCAAAATAAAACAAGACAAAAAAAGTCCAAAAAAATTCCCAAAGAAGTGTAACCTTATTCATGTAAAAATAAATCCAAAATGGTGTCAGCTGGGAAAGAAGAGGAGTTTCTCTAATTCTGGCATTCACCCAGCTGTGTGGAGCACTGCTGTCTTTTTTTAAGGGATATTTGTGACTTGTATATTTAATATTGAGGGATAATTTCTGAACAATGTCTGACATATGAGGAAGTTATTTAAGTGATGCCCCAAATTGTTTAAAATGTATTGATATTTGTTAGTCCTTCAGATCCTAAGAAGACTAATAAATAGTCTGTTGTACCCTTACTCCCCCTCCTACTCTTCTGACATTGCAATTGCTCCCAATTGGAAGTTTGTCCTGATTAGAACCTTGAGAGAGAGACCTACTCATTGAGAGGCCACCTGGAAGAGCTTTCTCCAGCCTGTGAAATAGCACTTGGGAATTTTTCTCAATAATTCCCTGCTATGGGAGTTTCAGTATAACACAGCAAAGCGCAAGATCATAAAACCTTAAAGTTGAAAAACACTTTAATACCCACAGGTCTGACCTTCTTGTGGTAGAAATGGTACCTAGATTTTTTAGAGTTGGATTGGCTTCCTTTTAAGGGAGAGGGAGATTATTTTTAGGCTCACCTTTGGTTTGGCTTCCTTGATACCTGAGGCAAAAAAGGGCAAGCCTTAGGGGAAACTAATGTTTTAGCAAGAAATCTCACTACTTTGTTATTGAATACCTTCCTCACCAAGCACGACCAGTTGTAGTGGTGAATAACCATCGTATTTAAGTTAGCATTTTTTTAACATTAGGAATTATATCCTTTGTAACCTGTGTCACTCATGATTCTTGTATAAATTTGTATATTATGGTACACTATTGTTTCAATTTATCCTAACCCCAAGTATGAATCATTGTGCTGTCCTGAGTTAGGGCTAATCCAGAATACCCCTCATTTTCTAGATGAGTAGATGAAGCTCAGAGAAATTAACAGATTTGCCCAAGGTCACATAGGTAGTAGGTGATGGCAAAATTTATCTTCAAAGATAATTTTTTTTGCACTGTGCCACTTTGTTTCTTGAGAAAGGACCCAGGCTCCTTTAGTCTCTTCCTTGGCATGGCTCAGACCCTCTAATTTGTAACTGTAACTGCTACCTATAAAATTAGCTAACACTTCCCACTTAGGTTTTGAGTGAAGCATAGGGAAAAGGGGTGTGTATGTGTGTGTGTGTGTGTGTGTGTGTGTGTGTGTGCGTGTGTGTGTGCCTGTACGTATATGTATTTGTTTTTCATCCTCACCACCTGTCCCACTCATTGCTGATTTAAGCTGCTGTGTACAACCTTTTCATCCAGCTGTCTCATAGCTGTACCACATGGTTAGAATTGGCACTTGGTCATGTCCATAAAAGACAGATTCTGCACACCTGGCTCATAGTCTCCTCCCAATATATAATGACTTGTATTTCTATTTGCAGATTACTAGGAATATTGTCTCATCTGGGGAATCAAGTCTAGTTGGTTTTTTCTTGTCCAGGTGTTTCTTAATAGCCCAATAATACTATTTGTATATGAATATTTCAACATTAAAATTAAAGGAATGTTTACTGCTAATAGGTAAAGTACCATATTATGTGCTTGCTTATGGAGAACATCAACAACCATATAAAATTATGGCATTTTGTTTCCATTATGAGCAAGCAGGAGCTCCTTCAGGCAAAGGAATCATTACTTGAATTTTTCTAGCTCATTTTATTTCAGGAGAATATGGATCAGATTACTAGCCAAATAAAGTCAATCCTATGATATCCTGTAAATCAGCTTTCAAATTTCAAGACTTTTTATTTTAATTTTTTTTGAGAGAGATTTATTTCTCTTATTACTTAGAGTACGTCACAAATGTACAAAATGTGAGGCTATGCCCCTGGAGAGAGACTGCGTGCATCTAGAAATTTACACAAGAAAGCAGAGCTATACAAGAGTTGTGAACTAGGAGCCAGGAGTCTGGGGTTCTAAGCCTACTTGTGCCAATAACTATCTGGGCTGCCTTGGATGAGCAAACACTGATTAAGTATCTCCTTATACTCAAGGCATTGTGCTGAGCACTAAGATACAAAGATTAAGAAAAGATGAAAGGGTTTAACAAATAAAAGAATACATTCCAAGAATGGGGATTAGTCTCTGCAAATGCACAAAGGTATATGTGTGGGGAGATGATAGGTCTTGTTTAGGGAAAAAATAGTAGTACTATTTGGATGGAACATAGTGTACACGAAGGAGGAAAATATGAAATTACTAGAAGATTAATTTGAAACCTCATTGTAGAGTACAAAGGTATTATGAATCAAATGAAATAATGTATGTAAAGCACTTTGCAAACTTTTAAGCATTTTATAAACTCCGTTTGTTATTATTGTTGTCATTGTTGTTGTTGCTAGCCTGCTATGACTCCAGTTTGGTGATGACTTCATTCCCAGAGGCTTCTACTTTTCTCCTGCTGAGTTCAAGCCATGTTTATAGAGCAATACTGGAGAATGTTTGCAGTTTGTAAATGTTTAAGGGGTGGCAGGTGGGGAAGAATGTATGCACACACTTTCAAGTTTAATCTGCATTGTTAACACTTTCTTATGTTTAAATAATCAACAAAACAATAAATCATGTCCAGATTTGTAGCAGTCACCAACTGCATAGTGCTATCACTAAAAAGTAAAAATAAAAATTCAATTATCACAAGATTTTTAGAGTTGGCTATAGTACACCCTTCATGGAGCGGCTTACATACCCAGGCAAGGAACTTATATTTTATTTTAAATGTAATAGAGAATCACCTAAGGTTTTAGAATAAAGGAACTAATGTGGACAGCTATACGTAGGGTAAAGATTATTTCAGCAGTTCTGTGAGAATGGATTAGAGAAAGAAGAGGCTTGAGGAAGAAAGGCTACTATGGTGGTTAATATTGTAGGCAAAAAGTGATGAAGAACTGATTTAAAATAGTGGAAGTATTGATGGACAGAAAAGAGAAGTTACGAAGTTTTTATCATTTCTTTGTGTATCATTTTCCCCATTTGTAAAATGAGGTTGTGCTAAATAAGGTCAAAGGTCCCTTCCATCTCTAAAATTTAAATTAGTAGTATGGCCTTATAATTTAAAAACAAAAACAAAAACAAAAACTGTCAATCCCATTGTATTTTCATTTTACTAAACCCTCAGCAATTTTCCAGATGAACTGCTGTCTAGCAATACATCCCCCATCTTGTCCCTCTAAAGTGGATTTTTTAAGAAAATGCAAGACTTGTGCCTACTAATTTCATCTCATGTAATGTAACTCAATGTTCTAACCTTTTGGAATCCTTAATCTTTCATCCACTGTATTAGCCATCCCTTCCAGTTTTCTGATATCTGCAGATTTAATGCACATGTTATCTAATCTTTTATTGAAGTTATTGACAAAAATACTGAATGTCATTGGCACCAATTCTGGGATGCTCTTTGGTTCTGGCCAGTCAACCAATTCCACATCCACCAAGCTGTACTGTCACTTAGCCCATATCTTTTGATCTTTTCTATAAAAACAACAATTGCATGGATAAAATCTAGACCAATTCTATTTAGAACATTTCCCTGATCTACCAGTTTCACAACTGTTTTACAGAAGAAAATAAGGTTAGTTTGACCTGACTTATTCTTATTCCTCAAGTTCTTCTAGATTATAAGGGCTTTTTCTCTGATGATTTTACTGAAATTTCTCTCTCTAAGGTAACTGAACTGTTCTTGAACTCATTTACCTAGTTTGTCAAATGAAAATAGACTAAATCATTCAATCGACATTAATCATCTACTATAGGCCAAGCACTGTGTTGGGGAAAACAAAGAAAGGCAAACAACAGTCTTTGCTCTCAAGAAGCTCATCATTTAATGAGGAGGCAACATACAAGCAACAATGTGCAAACTAGCTATAGACAGGTTAAACTGGAAATTGTCAACAGTGGGACGGCATTAGAATTAAGAAGGAATGGGAAACAATTCCTATAGAAAGTGCAATTTTAGCTGAGACTTGAAGGAAGCCAGGGAGGCCAGGAAGAGGAGATGAGGAGGGAGAGCATTTCAGGTATGGGGGACAGCCAGTGAGAATGCCTGGAGTTGGGAGATGGAACATCTTGTTTGAAGAACAGTTAGGAGGCCAGTGTCACTAGATCACCAAGTATGTCTAAGGTCCATTCACAGTCTAAATCCTATGGTTTTTCTTAAGACTATATTTTCTCATTGGCAGCTTCTGTGTGTTTGTGCATGTGTGTGTTTTAAATATAATTTAAATTTATTTTTTTTCTTAATTACCATGCTAATGAAAATTTTTAACATTCATTTTTTAAAAAATTCAAGTTCCGAATTCTTTCCCTCTCTTCATCCCTTTTTGAAAAGGCAATCAATTTGATATAGATTATACATGTGTACTCATGAAAAACATTTTCATATTAGTCATATTGCAAAAGAAAACACAGACCAAAAAAAAACAAGAATAAGAAAGTTTTTTTTAAAAGTATGTGTTTTAGTCTCCATTCATATGCCATCAGTTGTTTCTGTGGAGGTGGATAACATTTTTTTATCATAAGCCAGCTTTTGCATGTATTGGCAATTCTCTTCTCTCTGCCACTCTAGTACAATAAATAGATTCTGGAAAACTCCTTCATTGAGACTGACTCCTGCCACAACCAGCTTCTCATTTAGTCATCCTCATGCTTAGTTTCACCCTTTAGATAGAGTCAAAGGAAGAGGGCCTTATTTAAGTAAAGAATGTACTAGGGAGCTAAGTAAAAACACAATCATTACAATAAATAGAACCAAAGAACTATTCATTAATTCCCTAAATTTTAGCTGTATCTCTAGTCCAGATTCCTACAGGGAATTGACCCTCCTCAGATGTTGCCATGGAGATTGGGGGAGGGGAGTGGTGATGCAGGCATTCTTATTACCTTGTACACGTATTACCCTGAGTTCCTCCACTTTCCAGGGTTTTTTTGACCTTAGAAGAATTTACTTCTAAGAAAAAGCTTTGAGGAGGCTTGGGAAGAGTGGAAGTGTGACTGTGCCTGGGTCCATGCTTTTCCTCCTAGGAGACTGGTATATGCATGCTGGACCTCCTGTTGCCATACCTAAGGAATAGTGAAAGATAGACTGGGAAAAGATGTGGGGTGCTGACCATACCAGAGAAAGATGAGGAGTATCAAGAAGATGTTGACTAGACCAGAGGAGTAGAGAACTAGTGGAACCAGTAGATGCTAGTAATTGATGAAAATGAATTCCAATCCATGGCTCATTTCTTCTTCCCACTTGATTCCCTTGAGAACTTGGTGGAAAAAGTTACTATATGACCCCTTTTCCTCCCATTTCTTATTCCAAGGAGAGGAGGGCTTAAGAGGGTGAGGAGACACTAGACATCCCCCTCTGCCAGCTGCAAGCTGTATTGTGGCTTGCCCTATCCTGTTTTAGTCTATCTGTGTTTTTATGTTATTTGATAATATGATATTAAGAGAACGTTTCTATCAACAATGATTTTTACCCAAGCTTCTAAATAGATGGCTTGGGGTTGAGAGAAGGAAAGCTAACCCAAAGGGAGAATAATTTTCTCTGTCCTCAAATTACTTTGTAATTACTTATTTATGGAAATGTAATACGCTTTTATCTCATCCCCAGGTAGAATGCAAGCTATTCGAAGGCAGGTACTACTTTTGTTTTTATATTGCACACATTAGGCCTTTAAAAATGCTGTTTGGTTGGGTTAAGTGGAAAAGATTAGATTCATTATATTTTTTACAAGTAACATGTCACTTATGTTTAATCATCATAATATGATTTTTAGTTATTCTCCAAGATGATGTCTGTGAATTGTTATAATAATTTCTTTTCAGTTGAGACTCAACATTTTTTCAAGGGATAGTTAAGTGCTTCCTTTGTGACTTCTCTCAAATGTGGAACTTTCACATGAACAAATGTCACCTTTAAAATATTGAGCTGGATATGGTTCTACACTAAGAGGCAATGCTATTTTCTTTGGTTTCCAGCTGTTTCACTTGGACCTTTTCCCCTGTACAAATTGCTGTAGAGCAGGCATTTACAATCCTTTTCAAGGTAAGAGGAAGGAGAGGAAACAAAGGTGAGGCCTACAGAGGCCCTTAAAACACTAAATCACATGGCTAAATTAAGGCCCGTGGCAGATATCCCGGGATATAAGAGAATTACCAAAAGATGAGACAAAGGGGAAGGGGAAGGAGAGAAGAACCAAATAGATGTATGTGAGTGAAGGAAGAAAGATGTCTATTTTAGAAAAGCATTTAGTAGCAGCCACATAATAACATTGATTTGGAATATCCGCAAAATATTTGGCCTGATGAATAGTCCCTGAAGGTTGTGGGTCCCTTGCCTCATTTTGACTTGTTATCTCTGCTGTATTGTGTTAAAACTCATGTAGAACCAAGGAAGGCCATTTCTGTTGAATGAATCTCTTGGGTGAAGGTTAAATGGATTAGTGTCATGGGTTCACACTGGAAGGTTTAGAAGCTCAATAGCCACTTTATCCAAGGTATTTTATACTGATTGATTTGGAAGACAATTGCCATATCACGTTTTTGATCAATGTAGGAGAGAGGAAAAATTGCTTGCTCCTGAATTAAAGTATCTGAATTAAAATCCCACCTCTCAAACTCACCACCTATGTGACCTTGGACAAGTCGCTTAGCCACTCTGCACCTCAGTTTCCTTATCTGTAAAATGAAAAATTTCAACCAGATAGGTTCTAAGGTTTGTATGTCTGAGACTGATCCTATTACCTGTTGTCACATAAACTGATTACTTCAGGGTGAGGCGGGGAGGGTTGTCCTGTTCCTGTGGCAGCTAGTTTTGTATGCAATGATTCATAGAACCATAAAATTTCCAACACAGAATGCCAGAACTGGGAAAGAACATCCTCCTTGAATTCTTAACCTTTCTGTGTCATGGATCCCTTTGGCTTGAATCCCTAGTGAAAACCTATGTCTCTCTTCTCAGAATGCTTTTTAAATGCACAAAATAAAACACATAAGATTATAAAGGAAAACAATTATATCAAAATATTTTTTTAAAAAGTTTACAACCCCCAGGTTAAGAACCATTGACTTAATCTAATACCTTCATTTATAGTAATAGGAGACTGGGTCTATTATTTCATATTATTCAACTCCCAGGTGAAGAAACTCTCTGTATTAATGCAGGGTGACACTTTCCCACAAATTAAAGTCTGCAAATGTTTCCTCTGTGAAGTCTTTCCTGATCTATTTCTGTCTCCCTCCCCTTCCCATTTCAGTTATTAGAGTCTTCTTCCTTCCCAATATGTTAATCTATTCATTCCTTATTAGTTCTAGGTTCAGTGTTCAGAGGACAAGAAGAGCAATGTGGATAGCAAGTGGATAAAGCAGCTGGCCTCATTTATGGGGGAGGAAATTGTCCAAGGTCAAGCAACTTGCTAATGACAGTGCCACAATTATGGTGCAGTGCTTTATCTCTCTACATCATGCCACCGTCTCCTAATCCTACCATTATCTTGGTTACTTCTAGAAAGGTGTTCTCATAACATTATCCAGGTAGGCAAATATCTATGCTCCTCAAACCACTTCATTCAGTTTCTTGGCTAGATTAAACATTAAGTCTTATTGAGGCTTACAAGTTGACTGCAGAGTTTGTTTAAGGCTGAAGAGGGGAGCATCGTTGAAAATGATTGCTTCTTTTGAAACTACCCATGATGACACTAGAAAATAATATTTTATTCAGAAGGGCTTGAAATGACCTTCTTTGCATGTTTGAGCATAAGCAATGTGCCATGTTTTTTATGGCAGTTCATAAATAACCCAAATGCAAGCTCATACATATATGCATATATGCATCATCTCTTTGAATATATTGTTATTGTATTAAGTTGAAGAATTAACATAATTAAATATGCAAATCCACCAGTGTGGTTTTTGTCCTTTCCCAGTTACCCCTCTCATTCCTGAGATTACGCACACACGCAAATATATAGATGCACACAAGCAAATATAGACATACAGATACATATATGTATACATACATACATACATATGCATATGCATATGTATATATATATATATATATATATATATATCCTTTCATCTGTCTATGTAAATTTATCATTCCAAGTACTGTGCATGACCAGAAGCCATCCTCTCTGTTCTGAATGCCTATTTTCTTTATCTCTCTGCCTGTTAGAATCTTTACCCTCATTCAACACTCATCTGAGGTGTCATCTCTTCTGTGAAGCCTTTCCTACTTTAACTATGCCCTCCCCAACCTACTTATTATAATTTTTTTCTATTTTCAATATGTAAACCTATCAACATGTAAAACCCTCATTAGAGATTTAGATTTAGTTTGGAGAGGGACATGGAGAAGTAAAGTTGTATAGTGAAGAAAAAGCCAACCTTGGAATTTAGAAGAACTGGGTTCAAGTCCTGCCTCTGATATAGGCTGGTAATGTGACTAGAAAAGTCAGGTTTGTCATACATTCTACTACTGATGGACATATCATTCGAACCAAACTAGGTATGGTACTCCTTTATATTGTGCTTATGTGCCTACTGCCCCTCATGTTCTGATGTACTTCTTCACCCCAGCCTTCTGCTTTCATTCAAGACCCAATTTAAGGGTCATCATGAAGACTTTTCTGATGCCCCCAGATATTAGTTTCTTACCATTCCCCTTTCATTCCCTTACATCTATTTTGTGGTTGTACATGTTGTTTTTCCTAGCCTGTTCATAAGTTTTTTAAGGGCAGAGACTGTCTCAGTTTTATTTTTGCATTGCGCTTGTTGATTCATTGCCTTGATGAGGGGGTCTGAAAACTAAGGCAAGTGACCAAATCCACCCCCTCCCATTTTGTATGGTCCACAAGAATGGTTTTCACATTAACAAAAAATAAAGGAAAAAAAACATTCTTAGTTAGGGTTTTACAAAAGGAGTGGGGAAAGTTGGCCACAGGTTATCCAATCTCTGCTTAATCCCTCATTGTTCCAGGAAACCCATTAAAACTATAAATTGCACAGCTGGTCCTGATCCATATTGATAGAGGGGGTTTCCTTAAGTCACTTAACCCAGTTTGCCTCAGTTCCTCATCTGTAAAATGAGCTAAACTGATAAAGTTATGGGTCTGATGTTTAAAAAAAAGTGATTTTTTCCTTTTAATAAGCAGCACATGTTTAAAAAAGGGAAAATAAAAGCATGTAGAACAAGGTAAAAGAGTTGGCAGTGTTGATGTGGAGAAAAGAAGGATGTGAGATGATTTGATGATAGTCTTCAAGACTTTTGAAAGTTTATTATGAGAAGGATACTCTATAACAACAATCTAACACCAGAAAGAATAATTTAAATCGACAGTAGGTGAGAATTCACTTAGAACAGGTTTCCAAACCAGGAGGCTTTGCAAGGTCCTTTTTCACCTTAACATTCTACGAAAAGACATTGAAACAGTTCAAATCACTGCTTCTTAATGTCACTCCTCCCTGAAAATTTTACTTCAGTCTTCTACAGTTAACATTTTTATGCTAAATGCCCCACTCTCTGAATGCACATTCATATTCATTTAACTCTGTTAATAAATAAATAACTTCCACTTCATCCAGGGCTATATCAGGTTATTCTGATCTATATCTTGCCACTGGACCCAGATGGCTCTGGAGGAGAAAGTGAGGCTGATGACTGCACAGTCCTCCCTCACTTAAACCCAATTCACTTGCATATCTTGGCATCACCTCCTTGATGTCATAGTTGTCTTTGAAAATGAAAGACAAACAACAACAACAAAAAACAACAACTCAGTTAAAGACCAAAGGTATAGTAATGGTCACAATTAACGCTTGCATATCATCAATGTTCTCCCAGCACAAGGCAGAATATGGAGGAATAGAAATCCACAGATAATCCCCAAAGTTTGTTGTCTCCTCTTTGATCACATTTTGTATTTGCTGTTTTTCTTTTAATTTGTTGGTTTTCTATTTTGGGAGGAAAGAGAAATTGTTGTTACATGCTCAATTCATTGATCTATTTTGTTGCTGTGAGTGTTGAGAAACACACAGTTTTCCCTAAAGATTGCTTTAGCTGAAATCCAAAATTCAGCTAGGTGGCATGGTGGATAGAGTTGAAACCAGAAAGACTCATCTTCCTGAATTCAAATCAAACCTCAGACACTTACTAGCTGTGACCCTGGGTAAGTCACTTAACCCAGTCTGCCTCAGTTCCTCATCTGTAAAATGAGCTAAAGAAGGAAAGGGCAAATCATTCCAGTATCTTTGCCAGGAAAACCCCAAATGGGTTCACCAAAAATTGTACATCATTGAAAAATGACTGATAAACAACAATACTTTTGAAATGTCATCTCATTGCTATCATTTTCTTTCATTGAAACCATCTATATTTCCATTTGTTCTTTGTTCTACCCAGTCCTTAGGACTAAATTATTTAGCCTCCATTTAAGCTTGATTTCTTTCTTTAATGGTCTATGGATTATTTTTATTGCATCGAAGTCAGTAAAATATGCATTTTTCTGCTTTCCTGCATTTGTTTATGAGGTTTTTAAGGCCCTAGTACACATATTGTCAATTTTCACAAAGGTGACAGCTGAAAAATTATATATACTCTGTTCTATTCACATTAAATAATCACTGGATAGTTATCATGTCTGACCTTTCTAAAATTTTATTTAGGAACTTACTATTGTTACTATTTATTTTTGTTAGATTTCTCTACGTGTGAAAGGGATACCTTTACATCCCCAACTGCTATATTTTTGCTACGTATTTCTGTCTGTATTTCAATTAACTTAATGCTTAAGTACTTAGCATAATGCCTGGCAGATAGTACACATTTAATAAATACTGATTGGTCAGTTAGATGTAATGCCATTTGGTACATACATAATACATACTTGCATCACTTCATTATATATGATATATGCCTTTACGCATAATGAATCTCAATATTCCTTTGCAGTATTTGGTATCTTCCATTACTCCTATCTTCAGCCTTAGTGCTTGATTAGGAATTTCATGCAAACCAGGCTCAACCCCTTTCACATTCTTGTATAGGACCTATTTAGTCCTAACTTTCATTTACATGAACTCTTCACTCTGACTATCATCTCCATTGGTTAATGTGCACTCAATGCTGTCTTTCTCACTTTCCTCATCTACTTACTCCAGGATTCCTATTCCAGGTATTCCATAGGCACCAAATGTCATTAAGGTATCAACAGCTTTAAGTGCAGACAGACTTCTGATTTGCTTATCTGTCATCACCCTGAAGGGATCTCTCTCACGCTTCTGGATATTTTTTGTGAAGTCTTGGACAGAATGAGCTTGTTTATTATAGTTTTTCTTTGTATTTTTTGGTCATTATTGGTCTCATGCTATTTTTAGATCTTTGATAGAATATGCATAGAAAAAACTGAATACCTTTCTACCATCTTGAACATAATTCTCGTATATTTCTTTCAAAAATCTAATTTGAGTGGTCAATTCTCTGTGTATCTATATGGGATTTCTTAAATTATTTCCCCTTTTCCTCCTAGCTTTTAGAAAATTGCTTTTTATAGCAACTGAGAGTTCTAAAATCCCAGGCTTTGGATCAGAAATAAGCTTACATGGGAAACCAGAAACAAGTACTAGAACATATTACTAATTGAATTCAAATGAACAGTTTATACTAGATCCAGATAAGGCATTGGTCAGGAAGGAATGGTGAATCTCGGCATTGGTTCCCTTAACAAAATGTGAAGAAAGAGAAATGGAGGGAAGAAATGACAAGGGGAGGTGATAAATCTGATAGGATTGGAAAGGAATAAGTGTGGAGAATCTCAGGTCAGGGAATGCATAACTGTATTTTTTCTCTTGCTTCTGCCTTTGAGGAGAGAGGAAAGAAAACTAGTAGTGGGGAATTAGAAAGAAATACTTTCTCTGCACCTCAGCTATTTCTTCCATGTACTAACAGAGACCAGCAAAAACTGAGATGTTAGGTAGTGAAAGTGCTAAGCACCGTAGATTAAGTAAGAAAGCTCACGGCAATCAAAGGATTCTCATAAGTGAACTCATAACTGAGAACTGTGAAAAGATAGAAAAGACTTTTGAGAGCCAACGGGCCAACATCCAAAAAACTGTGGATAAACCCCAGTTAGAGATTTATTCTGAAGTAAACCTTTAGGGCAAATTAGAAAGAAACATTCTATATAAGTCTGGAGAGTGGGTATAGGGGATGAGGGATTATTGGATCAACATTATATTAAGAAACAAGTGACTGATAGCAATTAAAGATCAAGGAAAAAAGCATTAAATTTTATTTGATCATTAATTTCTTTAGATTTTAGTCTAAATTGGTATATATTCCTTAATAAGCTGACAATTAAGCTTAGTTCAATTTCTCCTCTTCTCAATAAACAAAACAAAACAAAACAAACCCCCCCCCAAATGTTCAGCAGCATCTGTTCTGGTCAGATAATATCTGGAATACTATGTTGAGATATGGAAACACTGTTTTAGGAAGGACAGTGATAAACTGGAGCTTGTCCAAAGGAGAGAAACGAAGATGGTAAAGTGCCTTGAAATCATACCATATGAGGTTTGGATGAAAGAAAAGTATGGCAGAAGAGAAAGCTGAAGGGGAAAAGCATGTGAAAGAGGTAATATTTTGCCAGAAGGAAAAAATTACTAGTAATAGATGCAAATTTCAAAGAGGCAAGTTTTAGTTAGGGAAACATAAGGAAAAACTCCCTGATAATGCAAACCATCCAAAGGTAGAATTGGCTGCTTTTGGAGGAGATGGCTTCCCCTTTACTTAAGATCTTTGAGCAAAAATTGTATAACCAGTCACCATATATCATGTAGGCCAGAAGAGATAAGATTACCTAGGTGGATGGGAGCAAACTGTAACACATTATGAATAAAACAATAATGAAGAAAAATCAAATTAAATGATATAACCCTAGAAATATATGATCAAAAAGAAGATGGTCTGGTCACATGGTGAGAATGGGGACTGACTGGTAGACAGCCCACGTGCTCCTCTAGTAACTTCTCAATGTTAGAAGAAAGTGAGGAAAGCAGGCCCCCAGGACATCAATTTTACCCTCCATGACTAGCTAATGGGAGGATATAAACAAGAGACATATAGGATGGTGAAGAATGCATGGTTGCCATTTGAAATCATTGGAGGGAATGCCTTCATTGATGAGATTACAGATTTTGTGTCTTTAAGTACATACCAAGCTAGATAACCTCTGAGATCACTTCCAAATCTGATACTGTATAGTTTTGTGTTTCTGGGAACTATATTCAAGCTGCTATGCTGGTATTACAAGTTGTGTTTGGCAGTTCAAATGCAGTTTTTTTCTTTTCTTTAAAAAAAACCATAATTAATTATTAAAAGTGTTCTGTCATCTCAGTTAGCCATACTTATGGAAAGACTGATTGTTTTGATCTCAGACTGTGACCAGAAGGTACCACTACTTACCTGATAGAATGTTATATTACATTAAATTTAAACCAATTCAATGCAGTTCCGTGAAGTCAAGCACTTAGGAAGAAATACATGGAAAGGGGAAAAAAAATTAACAAGCACCTACTATGTGCCAAGCTCATTTGATTCTCACAACAACTGCGGTCGTTTAGTTCCATAATTATTCCCATTTTACAGCTGAGGAAACTGAGGTACAGAGAGGTTAAGGGACGTGCCCAGAAAGGAAATATCACACAACTAGGAAGTATCTGAGGTTAGACTGGAACTTAGATCTTCCTGACTTCAGCCCTAGTGGTTTATCTATTGTGCCAGCGACCTGCATCTAACAGCCCTTTAATTGCTAAATTTGCAATCCTAAATGTAAGGCAATAACTATAAGGTACACCTGAGAATGCCCAATAACTCTACTCCAATCTAAGAATGCTCAGTTTGGAGTCAGTGTAGTAGAGTAGAAATTAAGTTGTCTTTAGAATTAGGATAGACTTGAGTTTGAAGTTAAATTGTATAATAGTGGGCAAGTCACTTGGTCTTTCTAGGCCTCAGTTTCTTGTAATTTGGGGATAACAGTGTTACTTTACCTAGTATAGAACATTATTGTGAAGATCAAATGAAATGTTGGATTTGAAGTACTTTATAAGACTCTATAAACTACTGCTATACAAATATTTTAAATAGCTATGGTTTCCAGCTAATGAGGAATTCTCTCCATCTATGCAGGTTATAACAGATTTATGATCTGAAAAAGAAGTCGTAGGTTGTTGTAAGCATCAGAGGCAGGTTATGAATCCAGATCTTCCTATTTCTAAGCCCTTAACTCTTTTCATGACATTCCACTGCTATCATGTAGCTATTGATGATAATGATGATGATGAGCATGTGATTTGGGCATTGATTGCCATTAGGAAAGCTAAGTGCTGAGCTTCCTGTTATACATACTTTACAATTCTTTTCTCTAGGTTAAATTATGTTGGTTTTGGGGGAATAGAGGTTGGGTGAGGGGTGGTTTCTCCACTATAAGATTCTTTTTGTTGCTCAGAGAAATTGACTGGCAATTTAGCTTGGTCTTCTGTTGAAGTCAGTATATCATATATTGATCGGCCAGTGATTCACCTACTTGGACTTTGCTAGCGCACACAACCAAAAGTCTCAATTGTATCACTTATATAACTACTGCAACCAAGCTAGCTTAAGCCCTTGAAGGCTTATTCAATTTGGATATTAAAAAATGTTACTGGCCAATATTCTTTACTCAGGTGTCTGGCTTTATTGTCTCTTCTGTTTTATCTCTTCTGTTCCAACACTCCCCTTCCCCCAAATATGTATTTATGAAGGGTTCTTATGCTGTCAACAAGCTGGATCTCTATTAGTAAAACAGAGCAAGACAAATTATAACAACATGGTGACAGGAAAATACTAGTGTTTCAGTGGGATGCGTGCCATTAAAGGATGGGTCTTTTCTCACCTTAATCTACTTTCTTAGGAAAGACAATCTGGACCTTCTCAGTCTTATATTTTACTCAAGCTGCTGGAAGGAATTGGCAGTTTAGAGTGGATGAAGGATAAATTTTTTATAACTTTCTCTTTGTTTCTTTTAATTTTGTTTTATATTTTTCTTGTAACTTTAACAAATTGAATTCTAAGGCTGCTGCTCTGCTTCTGGATCAATACCTTCTAGGCTGGACCTAGACTTTTATATTCTGAATCTCCAGAATCCATGTTCCCTCTACCCCCAGTTACTGGGAAATCTACTCACATTTGGAGAGCCTGCCCTAGAGCACAGCTATCTTGATTAAAATAGCCCACTTAGCCCATCTGATCTTGTTGGCTCAGTCAAACCTCAATTACACATCCCATCCAGTCATTCATTCATGGCCATCATGCCATCTGCCTGCTAATAAACCAATTCCCCTTGACCACTGCCATCTCTCCTCTCCTGTAGCTCAGGGGACTTTGCCAACACCTTATACTAGCAAGATCCCTGGTCTTTGCCTTTGGTATCTATTTTCACCCCAGGAACTCCTTCAATGCTCTCAGAGCAGTACCTTCCTCTTCCCACCTATGTGCTTTTTCAGCCTCACATTACCACATTCTACCTACTTATCAAACTCTTTTAGGTCATGCCACCCTTTGCCCCTGCCTGTTGTAAGGTGAGGCTTGTAGGACCTCATAGAACAAATACGAACTATTTTCATGAGGCTGGACCATAAAGGAGGACATTTGAATAATTTAATCACTGGCCTACCTCAACTGACCCATTTCAAACCAATGATATTGTGCTTGGACTTATTCCTCAATAATTAGTGATATAATCACACTTCACTCTTTGTTGCATAAACTCCATTCCCCATTCCTGACTGCTTACTTTCTCACTATCATTCACCTCAACTGTACCTCTCCAATATTGTATTACAGAGTGAGATATTTTACTATGCTTTCTAGAATACCTATTTCATACTTTAAAGCTTAAACTTTTTCTTTTTTCATTCCCTCCATCTTTTAGTACTCAATGAGACCTAGCTCTTTCCTGATAATATTGAATCTCTGGCCATCCATTCCAGTACTCTTTGCACTTTTCACCCATACCC
Source organism: Phascolarctos cinereus (assembly GCF_003287225.1). Classification (NCBI taxonomy): domain Eukaryota; kingdom Metazoa; phylum Chordata; class Mammalia; order Diprotodontia; family Phascolarctidae; genus Phascolarctos; species Phascolarctos cinereus. The sequence continues at coordinate 148,745,106 of NW_027556098.1, forward strand.
TTTGATTTACTGGACATGATGGGGATGTTGGGATACTCCTTCTTCCTCATTGCCACTTCTAGATTTTCTACCTTCATCATCACTTTTTAACCTCTCCTTCTTTGAGATTCATTTGATCTACATCTATCACCCCATCCATATTCTTGTACCTGATATCTATGAACCTCAAGGCATTCTCCTTCTTTCCTTAATGACTTTAGCATTTGGCTTAGTTTTTCTCTATACTCTCAACTCTTGTATGCTGGGGACTTCAACATCCATATTGATATTCCCTTGAATAACAAAAATATTCAGTTCCTCAAATCTGTTCAGTTTATATCACCTACTGCTTACCTCACATCCTTGATCTTACTGTCACTGACAACTGTGCTACTTCCATATTTATGAATTCTTAATTTTCTTTATATGATTGTAATTTTTATCATTTCATCTTTCTGAATGCATTATTAACCATAATCCCATTTTCATCCTTACTATTATTTTCTGTCACTTCTCCTTTAAGTTATTTCCCAGGACATAACCCATGCACTGGCTACAGTTTATTTCCTTCCCTATCTTGATCCTTAAGTGAAGCAGTTCACCCCCTAAGGGAAGAGGCGAGAGACATGACTTAGTAGCACAAAGATTAAAGAGGTTATGGTAAATAATAGGGATAAAGACTGGACCTGCATTTTATTTCTGATTCAGGTTAACACTTTCTCTGTGACTTACAGAGTTAGAGAGTCACCTAATAAACATAGAAGTAAATTGACTTGTCCAGGGTCACATAGTATGTGGTAATAGTGGGATTGTACCTCATGCCTTCTTGGCATCAAAATAACTATCCACTACATATTGCCTATCCTGTATATAATAATAGTAATAATAGTAACACAACAACAATAAAGAAAACTTATCCATTGTTGAATACTCCCAGGATATGTCCATTGTAATTGATCTTCTAATGATCTGGGCATAGGCAGAGCTCAGAATCGTGGGTATTGGTATGAAGGCAACCTGGGACAATAATTTTTTGAACAAGAAGAGAAACTCAGTCTAGAGATGGAATTGAGCTAATAAGAATTGGCTTAGCAGAGATAACAATGGTAGCTTAAAGAATATATTCCCAGAATGCCCTGAAACCCCGAGGAAAGGGGACCCAGATACCAGTGTAGGGCCATAGACTACAGAAACTAACTGCAAAAGAAGGGTCATGACACTTATATATAGTAGGCTGGACAACATGACAGAGTAAAAGCAGTGACTCTCTTGAGCTCTCCCCCAAACCCCTCCAAATACTTATAAAAAATGCCTCTAAACAAATTTTAAAGCAGCAGAACTCACAAAAAGACAGAGTGAAACAAATTTCCAGCCCAAGACAACCTGGATGGTTGATTGGAAAGTTCTATCAAGCCAAGCTGGGAGAAGAATCCAGTTCAGTGTGGGTGTGCAGGCAAAGACCAAGCCTCAGTGAAGCTGCAGGAGGTCTCAGAGGACTGAATCATGGGCAACTATGGTAGTTTCCAGACTTCTCAACCCACAAATGCCAAAGAGAACTTAGAAGGTCAGTAGGAAAAGTCAGTGATCTCTGTGAGAGAGAATTCAGTCCTAGTCCCAGTCCCCACATGCAGCCCCAAGGTGGCAGCTGCTTCTGGAGCTCTTGGCCTCCAGACTGAGGTGGAATCAAGTGGCTGATCACAGGGGGATTGCAGGGATCTCTTTTCTTGTGCTGAGGCAGGGTTCTCTTGCTTTGCTCATGCTTGGATCTGTGTTACAGTTCTGGGTGGCAGTGCTGGGGCAAGGAGAAGTGCTAGCATGGTACAGCTTGTAGTGGTAGTGAAGCAAGAATCCTCCTCACAGTTTCAAGGCAGAAAAGAGTGCTTGTGGTCACTCATAGACCAAAGGACAGGCCAAGAAAGGAGTGAACACCTTGCCCTTGATCATTCCACCTTGGAAGAACTGAAAATTTACAGGTCTCTGGAAGTATCTCTGAAACAGCTGCACAAAACCCCCTAAGCTTGGGACAGTACATTCTCCAAACTGGAAGCAGACCTTTACCTTAACAAAGAGTTTGTAACTCAAGTGTTTGGCTGAGATCATGAGCAAACTGCACAAAAAAGTCGGACCATAGAATCTTTCTTTGGTCAAAACATACAACCCAAAGAAGACAACAATGTCAAAGCTCCTACATCCAAAGTCTCCAAGAAAAATATGAATTGGTCCCAGGCCATGGAAGAACTCAAAAAGGATTTTGAGAAGCAAGTAAGAGAAGTAGAGGAAAAACTGGGAAGAGAAATGAGAGCGGTACAAGAAAATCATGAAAAACAAGTCAACAGCTTGCTAAAGGAGACTTCCAAAAAATACTGAAGAAAATAACACCTTAAAAAATAGATTAACCCAAATGGCAAAAGAGGTCCAAAAGTCCAATGAAGAGAAGAATGCCTTAAATAGCAGAATTGGCCAAATGGAAAGAGAAGTCCAAAAGCTAACTGAAGAAAATATTTTCTTAAAAATTAGAATGGAACAATTGGAAGCTAGTGACTTTATGAGAAATAAAGAATGAAAAAATAGAAAACTGTGTGAAAGATCTCATTGGAAAAACAACTGACCTGGAAAATAGATGCAGGAGAGATAACTGAAAAATTATTGGACTATCTGAAAGCCATAATCAAAAAAAGAGCCTAGACATCATCTTTCAAGAAATTATCAAGGAAAACTGCCCTGATATTTTAGAACCAGAGAGCCAAATAGAAATGGAAAGAATCCACAGATCTCCTTCTGAAAGAGATCCCCAAAGGAACACTCCTAGGAATATTGTAGCCAAATTCCAGAGTTCCCAAATCAAGGAGAAACTATTTCAAGCAGCCACAATTCAAGTATTGTGGAAACACAATCAGGATAACACAAGATTAAGCAGCTTCTATATTAAGGTACTGAAGGGCTTGAAATACATTATTCTGGAGGTCAAAGGAGACAGGATTACAATCAAGAATCACCTACCCAGCAAAACTGAGTATAATCCTTCAGTAGAAAAAAAAATGGACATTCAGTGAGAGAGAGGATCTTCAAGCATTCTTGATGAAAAGACCAGAGCTGAATAGAAGGCTAGAATACATGATCTCTAAACAATGGATGAGATAAATGTTTCTTGATGGCAGGATGAATGGATAAATGTGACTATAGGGCAGATGGCCTGATGCTCTAAGTTCTTGAATAATTTCATAGGGGAAAGGCTATATTCTTTTTTACATCCATATTAAACCAAGTTCCTATCATTCATTTGTGCATGTCAATTACATTGAACATACTCTGCTTCTCCCTAACACACACTGAACCTCTTTCATGTGCCTTCCCCTAACACTTCCTCAAGCATCTCTTGTACACACTCTGACTCTTGCATGAAGCACCGCTTCACATGTATATCTGATTCTGACTCTGATTCTCTTGAACATTTTCTGATTCTCTTGAACACACTCAGAAACTATATGTTGAATACCAGCACTAAGTCTTATAACAACAATATACACACTAGGCTTCCTTCTGCATGGCTAGTTTTTCCCTACCTTTTGCCAAACCAGATTCAGAGTAATATCTCTGCATTTGTTAACAGGTCTGCAAAATTGCAGGCTACTATATTCTGGCATCGCCTCAGGAGCCCAGATGTTCTACTTCTCAACCTAGGTATTTCCAGATGCTAACATAAGTTTCAGGGTTTTCTATGGGAAGGGAAAGAATGCTAATTTTTTATCACTAATATTTTTGGAATTTTGAGGACAGTATCCTATAATCAGAGAGCTACAACAGTGAAAAACAAAACACCCCTAAAACAAGGACGTTATCCTTGTCTCCTTTCCAGGACTCCAGAAGTGTCAGGGATAGCAGCTGTGGTTCCTTAGGCTGTGTCACTACAATAAACTTTTATTGGGTACTCATGGTAGACTGAGTGGGAATAGGGAAAGAAAAAGAGAATGATAAGATATGAGCAAATTTAAAGATGTGGTCCAGATGCAGACCAGATGCAGTCATTTGTATTCATGAACACTTTAGTTTCTTCTTAGATCTTCAACTCCACCTCTTTCTGTTGCTACACAACTTTTCCCAAGACTGGATATCCTCAACCCCCTCAAATTTCAAATGGCAACCTGGCTCATGTCTCTGTCTGTAGTTAGCTACTGAATAGGAGGACAGGATTGACCTGAGTGAATGTCTGTTTCAATTCTTTTGGGAGAGTTAGGTGGCACAGTGAATAGAGAGCCAAGCCTAGAGTCAAGAAGACCAGAGTTCAAATTTGACCTCAGACACTTACTAGCTTGTGACTCCAGGCAAGTGATAATGTCTGTTTGCCTTCTTTCCTCATCTATAAAATGGGAATGATAACAACACCTACCTCCTAGGTCTACTGTAAGGATCAAATGAGATAATTATTATAAAGCACTTAGTATAGTGCCTGATAAAATGTGTGTTATGAGGTAGACTTTTAGTGTCACCCAAGAATGCACAATTCTAGTCTCCTAAGCCATGACTCATCAAACCAAATATAATTTTCTTACACAGTAAGTTTTTACAATATAGACAACAGTTAACTTTCCAAACTGTTTTTCCCTTCTATAGACTGAACTTTCACCCAGAAAGAGAAATTTTAAAAAAATCCAAAAGGTGCTTCTTTCCCACCTCCAAATCTTTCATTTTCTTTCTAATAACCTCATAAAAAGCCTTTCAGCACTTTTCCTGGTGCCTACATGTATCATTAGAAAAAAGTGCAGTTGTTAGGTTTGATGATTCAGCAGATTCTCTTTCAGAGATTGTATTTTTAAAATAAATTCAAGGAAAACAGCACCAATCCTTATGAGCTCCTTGCACATAGTAAGTACTATATAAATGTTAGATATTATTATTATTATTATTATTATTATTATTATTATTATTATTATTAATTACTTTGTTCATAAAAGCCCTTTCCCCTCTACTTGATTCTATGCTTCTTGCATCTTGGCTCAGCCTCAGCCCTTCCATGTGTTCTTCTTTTCCTTTGAATGGCTAAGCAGATTCAGTGTCTCTTATAGTGTAAGATATACTTCAGGTTGAATCACTGATGTGAATGGACTGGATAGAAACTCCACAGCCAGATTCTGAGGCACAATCCTGTGTGCTGGCTTTTATGGCCAGAAAGTGGCAAGCATTCGAGAGGGTAGGGAAGACAGGTGGAAGCTTTAACTACCAGAGGTGAGGAACCTGTGGCCGTGACATCACATGTAGCCTTCTAGGTCCTTGGCTGCAGCCTTTTTGACTGAGTCCAAGTTTTATAGAACAAATCTTTTTATTAAGGGGATTTGTTCTTTGAAGTTTGGATTCAGTCAAAGAGCCACACTTTAGAACTTAGAGGGCCACATGTGGCCTTGAGGCCACAGGTTCCCCACCCCTAAAACTATCTGATATTATTTTATGAAGTTTTTAACCAAAACGAAGTTTCTACCAACTTTAGGTACTCTGTATCTGACACATAATTTCTTTTTCTAAGGTTTTTGTGTTGGGAAGTACAGAAAACAACTTCACCATCAGTGTATCAATCACAAAAGCCTCTACCCATTCCTTTTTGCTACATGTCATTTCCACTTCCTCATGCACTGTCCTTGTATACTAAAAAGTTTGTTATAAAATATTTAATTTCCTTTTGTCATTGTTTTTGTGCTTGTTGTTCTGTTTCCAGTTTCATCCTTAAATATCCTTGGATGACTCATATGCCTCATTGCTGGGTTTCTTGCTAACTTTCTTGAAACTAGTTTTCTTTCCATTGCTTCTTGATCTCTCTCTCATTCTCTCTCTCTCTCTCTCTCTCTCTCTCTCTCTCTCTCTCTCTCTCTCTCTCTCTTTCTCTCTCTCTCAATCTTTCTGAAGTTAATTCTCATAATCTTAGGCTATTCATCTCCTTAACAGTTTACAAACAAGTTCAGCTTCTAACCTTGTACTTAACTTGACAACCATTAAAAAAAGAGATTAAAACAAGAAGAAGAAAAACAAGGTCACTTACATAACAAGAAAAGACATTATAGTAGTTTTTATGAATTAAACGTTGCACATTAGTAAGTGATGAGTGCCAAATTAAGTTACTATACTAGGAAAGAAATTGAAACAGATAAATTCTAACATAGTTTTAAACTGTAAGTTTCTATGAATAGTCCACATATTGTATGAGATTAGAGGGAAGTAAGATTACTTCTGCCTGGGGGTAGTCAGAAAATATTATAAGAACTGATATTGTTTTGTTTTGTTTTTGTTTTTGTTTTTTAATTAATTTATTCATTTTTAGCTTTCAACATTCACTTCCACAAGATTTTGAGTTCCAAATTTTCTCACCATCTCAACTCTCCCTTCACCCCAAGATGGCATGTATCTGAATACCTCTTCCCCTAATCTGCTCTTCCTTCTATCTCTTCACCCCCCCCTTCTCTTATCACCTTCCCCTTCAATTTTCCTGTAGGGCTGGGTAGATTTCTATACCCCATTTCCTGTATATCTTATTTCCTAGTTGCATATGAAAACAATTTTGAATAACATTTGTTTTTAAAACTCTGGGTTCCAAATTTTCTCCCTTCCTCCCTCCCCACCCACCCTCATTGAGAAAGCAAGCAACTTTCTACAGGTTATATATGTATAGTCATGCAAAACACTTCCATAGTAGTCATGTTGTGAAAAACTAACTCTATTTCACTTAATCCTATCCTACCATTTATTTATTCTATTCTCTCTTTTGACCCTGTCCCTCCTTAGAAGTGTTTGCTTCTGATTACCCCCTCAGCCCTCCCCTCTAGCATCACCCTGCTCTCTTGTATCCTTCCCCCGCTATTTTCCTGTAGGGTAAGATAGATTTCCATACCCAACTGAGTGTGTATGTTATTCCCTCCTTAAGCCAAATCTGATGAGAATAAGATGCATTCATTCCCTCTCACCTTTCCCCATTTCCCCTCCTCTGTAAAAGCCTTTTCTTGTCTGTTTTATGTGAGATGATTTACAACATTCTACCTTTCCCTTTCTTCTTCTCCCATTATAATCTTCTCTCTTCCCTTAAATTTATTCTCTGGATATGACCCCTTCATCTTCAACTCATCCTGTGCCCTCTATTTATGTACATATCTATATCTATATCTATATCTATATCTATATCTATATCTATATCTATATCTATATCTATATCTATATCTATCTATCTATCTATCTATCTATCTATCTATCTATCTACACATACATAATTTTTTCCCTTCAACTACCCTAATACTGACAAAGGTCTCATGAATTACAAATATCAAATAAAGGACTTACAAATAAGTTTCTCTTGGGTCTTGTATTTGAAAGTCAAATTTTCTATTCAGCTCTGGTCTTTTCATCAAGAATGCTTGAAAGTCTTCTATTTCACTGAATAACCATTTTTTCCCCTGAAGGATTATACTCAGTTTGCTGGGTAGGTGATTCTTGGTTGTAATCCTATCTCCTTTGCCCTCTGGAATATTATATTCCAGGCTCTGCGGTCCTTTAATGTAGAAGCTGCTAAATCTTCTGTTATCCTGATTGTGTTTCCACAGTACTTGAATTATTTCTTTCTGGCTGCTTGCAATATTTTCTCCTTGACTTGGGAACTCTGGAATTTGGCTACAATATTCCTAAGAGTTTTCCTTTGGGGATCTCTTTCAGGAGGAGATCGGTAGATTCTTTCCATTTCTATTTTGCTCTCTGCTTCTAAAATATCAGGGCAGTTTTCCTTGATAACTTCTTGAAAGATGATGTCTAGGCTCTTTTTTTGATCATGGCTTTCAGATAGTCCAATAATTTTTCAGTTATCTCTCCTGCATCTATTTTCCAGGTCAGTTGATTTTCCAATGAGATCTTTCACAGTGTTTTCTATTTTTTCTTTCTTTTGATTTCATTTTACAGTGTCTTGATTTCTCATAAAGTCACTAGCTTTCACTTGCTCCATTCTAATTTTTAAGGAAGTATTTTCTTCAGTGAGTTTTTGGACTTCCATTTCCATTTAGCCAATTCTGCTATTTTCTCCTCATTGGCCTTTTCGACCTCTTTGGCCATTTGGGTTAGGCTATTTTTAAGGTGTTATTTTCTTCAGTATTTTTGGGGTCTCCTTTAGCAAGCTGTTTACTTGTTTTTCGTGATTTTCTTGCATCACTCTCATTTCTCTTCCCAGTTTTTCCTCTACTTCTCTTACTTGCTTCTCAAAATCCTTTTTGAGTTCTTCCATGGCCTGGGACCAATTCATATTTTTCTTGGAGACTTTGGATGTAGGAGCTTTGACTTTGTTGTCTTCTTCTAGTTGTATTTTTCAATCTTTGTCACCAAAGAAAGATTCTATGGTCTGACATTTTACACAGTTTGCTGATGATCCTAGCCAATTACTTGACTTATAAACTCTTTGTTAAGGTAGGGGTCTGCTTCCAGTTTGGAGAATGTACTGTCTCAAGTTTTGGGGGTTTGTGCAGCTGTTGTCAGAGATACTTCTAGGGACCTGCAAATTTTCAGTTCTTCCAAGGTGGTATGACAAGGGGCAAGGTGTTTACTCCTTTCTGACCTGTGCTCTGGTCTATGAGTGACCACAAGCACTCTTTTATGCCTTGGGACTGTGAGGACGATTCTCTCTCCATCATCACTACAAATTCCACCATGCCAGTGCTCCTCCTTGTCCCAGGACCACCACTCAGAACTCTGACCCAGATCCAAGCATGGGGAAAGCAAGAGAACCCTACCTCAGCACCAGCAAGGAGATCCCCACAATCCCCCTGTGATCAGCCATTCAATTCCCCCTCAGTCAGGGAGCCAGGAGCCCCAGACGCAGCTGCCACCCCAGGGTCACGCATGGGGACTGGGGCTGGGACTGAATTTCTCTCTTACAGAGGTTACAGACTTTTCTTACTGACCTTCTAAGTTCTCTTGGGCATTTGTGGGTTGAGAAGTCAGGAAACTACTGCAGCTGCCCATGGTAGAGTCCTCTGAGGCCTGCTCCAGCTTTGCTGATGCCTGTTTTGACTGTGTACCCATGCTGAACTGTGCTCCTCTTCCCGCCCGGTGTGATATACCTTTCTGATCAACTGTCCAGGTTGTCTTGTACTGGAAATTTGTTTCACTCTGTCTTTTTGTGGGTTCTGCTGGTTTAGAAGTTGTTTAGAGCCATTTTTTATAGGTATTTGGAGGTGTTTGGGGGAGAGCTCTAGCAAGTCACTGCTTTTACTCTACCATCTTGGCTCTGCTCCCATAAGGACTAATTTTGCTGAAGAAAATTTAGATAAAGGTTGGAATTCTTGTCACAGGAAATGAGGATGATAAAAGGACCAGGTTTTTTGGAGTGTAACATTAACAAAATAGAATAATGGGTAATCAGGTTAGAAAGTGAGTTGGGTCAAATTTTATATAGTATTGTATGCCAGAGAAAAAAAATTTGAATTTAATTCTGTAAGAAACAGAGAACCCTTAAGAAAACTCATATGGGCAAGGGTTGGGTGATAGAGGAATAACATATGCTATCACTAGGAATAGATGAGTTTGAAAATCTTGTTTGGTAAACCTAGAAGATTTTGCATTTGAATAATGGTACTGAGGTTTGATATAATGGAAAAGCAAGTGGAGTAGTTGTCAGAAGATTATTCTAGGTCTAGTTGAGTGACCTTGAACAAATCATTTAACTTCCATAGACCATGGTTTCCTCATCTGTAAGTGAAGAGTCCTCACATAATTTCTTAAGACAATCTTGTCTCTTAAGTATCATACAAAATGATTAATATTCATCTTTGCTTCTTAGGCAAGAAAACTCTTCTACAAAACATATACCATTTCATTAAATATCCCCTTGAAACAATACATCTATCTATTCTGAAAGCTTTTATATCTCTGAAAAATAAATATGCAACTTGACTGTTTCAGTGAATAATTTTGCCATCATTCAAAATCAAGCACATTGTGAAGATTTGGTATGCAAAAGGAATTGTGCACACCTATTGATGAGGGATAAATAGTGTTATTTTAAAACTCAATCTGTGCCTTCTTCAAGAGGGGGTATGGTGTTGTTTAAAAAGCCTTGGACTGGAAACTGGGATACCTGGTTTCTAGTCTCATAATTTCTAAGAACTACTTATAATGACCTTGGGCAAGTTTCTGAAAAAAATGAGCTGTCTGGTCTATATTATTTCTAAGTTCTATTTCAGCATTGAATTTCTAAGTTCTTATTGCATGAGAAACATCTGAAAAGATTTATACAAAATCTCTTTTAATTTATTTTTTCCCATTTTTATTTAACTCATTTTAAGTGCTCAGTAAACTACATGTAACACAAAACTGGGAAGACTAATTAACACACTGAACAACTGAGTGAAGATTAAAGAGTATCTTGGTAGAATAAGTGATGAGATAAATCTATTGGAAATAAATGCAAAACCTAGTGGAAGGTTAAAAAAAAACACTCCGAAACAAAGGATGAAGGAAGTATTGTTAGACAGCAGTTCATGTGAAAAAAATTTCAGGTGTTAAGGGACTCTAAATTCAGTACACCTCAATAGTGCCATGTGCCACTGGTGGGGGCATCTTAGATTACAATAACTGAAGTCTAATGTCAAGAACAAAGGAGATATCAGTCTTACTAATATTTGGTCTTGGTCAGGCCCTAGTTGAAGATTCTGTTTAGTTGTAGTTGATACATTTTAGGAAGTATTTCACAGACCAGCACATGTTTAGCATAGTGGTACCAGGAAGGTAAAGGGTTTAGAGACCACATCACATAAAGATAAACTGAAGAAACTAGGGACATGAGCATGGTGGTGGAAGAGGTGTATACTACTTGTCTTCAAGTATTTGAAAGGCTTCAGTATGTAAATTAAGCTGATTTGTTTTTCTTGACCTCAAAATTTATTCAGAGGGAGTTGCAGGGGCCAAGTCAAGCATCTATCTTGCTGATAGTGCCCAGTCAAGCTTCAGGTTTAGATTACTCCTATTATTCAGCACATCTAGTCCTATGCCCATGCTGCTACATGAAGTTGGAGAAAATCATGCAACTTTTCTGACTGGGTCTGCTACAAATTTGCATTTACATAACCTTACCTGGGTCTTCCCTGCTGCTAGGCAATTTTATAATACCTCTTTGCAGAGAATCTACCTCTTCCTGCTGCTCCTTCACAGCCCAGCCTCCTCAGGTGAGAAGACCATGGATAGTAAGCCCACTGTAGTGCTTTGAACATTCCTTTACCTTCTAGATACAGTGTCTCCCCAGAGGAAAAGCTTCTAGGTGTCAGTGTAAGTATCTTCCATCCACCCCAAAGCAACCTCTTCCATCTGTACCAGAACAAGACAATTTCCACCTTCTGCTGCCAGCCCAATCTCCCAAATAAAATATTGAGAATGGTGCAAAGAAGATAAAACTCCCTTTTAACATCAGGCCTCTCATCTCATGCTGTGCCTGTCTTTTAAGGAGTGACTCTTTTCACTCAGTGGTGAAAATTCCCACACCTGGTCAGACTTTTCACATCCTAGTGACTCCAAACTCTTACCGATAATTATCCAAACTCCACCCCACACCCCCTGCCACCTGAATCCTCATTCTTATCTCCCTTGATCCTTCTACTGCAAAGTTTCATTCTAATTGCACCCAGCTCTTCCACCATACTGTGTTCCATAGGCATCCAGCTTTCCTTCATCTTAAATATTTTCCTTTCTGATGCCTCCATCTAGTAGCTCTTACTGACACCTGACTCTCTCTGGGTGGCACAGCCTCCCTGGCCACCCTTTCCCATACTGAATGCACCTTCACTTATTCCCCTTGGCTTACTAGTCAAGGTAGGGAAGTTGTAATATTCCTTGCTTTCTGTTGCCATTTCCACATTCTCCCCCTTCCTCCGTCGTTCAGTAATCTCTCTTCCTTTGAGATTTATGCTATTCATATATACCATTGAGTCAAAATCTTTGTAGCTATTGTCTACAGATCCCCACCCCAAGTCATTCACCTTCCTTTTTCAGTGAAGTAGATATTTACTTGGTTCACAATTTTTCTCTCCTCCTCAGCTCTTGCCTTAATATTAGGGGACTCTCCCTCCAACATCCTAACCCCTGAGTTTCTCAACCTGCTCACATCCCATGAGTTCCTTCTGCACACCATCTCAACCATACACAATGATGGCTGTACCCTTGATCTTGCCATCATCCAGAGATGTAGCAACCCATGTTCAAGGATCTGAAATTCCCTTATCTGACCATAATCTATTGATTCTTCACCTCTCCCTCTGCTTTTTCTTACAAAATCCCACTCTTTGTCTAGACCATGACCTTCAATTCCTTGGCCCCCTAATTCTCTCTCAGACCATCTCCCCTATACTACAGCTCTCTCCACTTCTCCCCATCTTGACTCCTTGGTGAACTAGTTCAACTCTCAACCTTCCTCATTTCTTGAATCCCTAGCTTGCTGATTATGCCCAGTCAAGCTTCAGGTTTGGATTACTCTTATCATTCATCATATCCACTCTTATGCCCATGCTGCTGCGTGAAGTTGGAGAAAATCATGCAACTTTTCTGACCGGGTCCACTGCAAATTTATGTTGCATAACCTTAACTGGGTCCTCCCTGCTGCTAGGCAATTTTATTGTACCTCCATTATCAACTCAGTATCCCACTCTCCACAGTAGTTCTTCCTATTAATCCTTCCTCAAACCTCTAATGGCTTTCTCTATTTCCAATCTCAGCTTATATTTTACAGGAAAAAATGAGGCTGTTCCCATGAAGTGTCTCTACTCCCCTCTTCCTCAACTCCTATCACTTTGATGACTTCTGCCACTTTCTTCTTCACACCATTCTGAAATGATGAAGTGACCCCTTACCAATGCTGCTGCTAATTGTTCAAGAAACCCATTCCATCCCATCTACTGCAACAGATTGTCCTCTCTGTCCCCACTTTTGTTTGTTTTTAATCTCTCCCTGTCTACTGGCTCATTTCCTATTGCCTACAAACAAACCTAGGTCTTCACATCCCCCCCCAAAAAAAACCCCTCCATTCCTCTTTCCATCCCTACTAACTATTGTCCTATTATCTCTTTTGGTACTTTGTAACTAAACTCCTTGAATAGGCTTTCTACAATAGGTGCCTCCAAACTTTCCACTCTCATTCCCTTGTTAACCTCTTATAATCTGGCTTCCGACCGTATCACTCCACTGAAACTGCTCTTTCCAAAATTGCTAATGACATTTTAGTTGCTAAATCCAATGGCTTTTTCTCAGTCTTCATTCTCCTTGACTTCTCTTCAGCCTTTGACACTTTCTCCTTCCTGATGCTCTCTTCTCTCTGTGTTTTCAGAACTCCATTCTCTCCTGGTTCTCCTCCTTCTTGACCACTCCTGTCTCCTTTGCTTGATCCTCCTTCAGATCATACTCTATAACTGTAGATGTCCTTTAGAGTTCTGTCCCGGGCCTTTTTCTCTTTCCCATCTATACTAATTCACTTTGGGATCTCATTAGCTCCAATGGATTTAATTACATTCTTTACATAGAGGATTCTCAAATCTACCTATCCTGGCCCAAACTTTCTGCTGATCTCTAACCTTGCATCTCCAAATCCCTTTCAGACATCTCAAACTGGATGTCCAGTAGACATCTTAAACTTATGTTCAAAATGGAACTCATTATTTCCCCCCTTTGACCCTACCTCTTTCCTACCTTCCCTGTTACTACAGAGGGTAACCAGTCCTCCCAGTCCCTCAGGAGCTATCTGGATTCCTCACAATCTCTCACCCCCCATATCTAATCTGTTACCAAGTCCTGTCAATTTTACTTTTGCAATATCTCTTGTATAAGTTCCCTTCTCTCCTCTGAAGCTGCCACCACTCTGGTGTAGGTTCTCCTAACTTTACAACTGGACTGTTACAATAGCTTGCTACTGGGTCTACCTGTCTCAATTCTGTCTGGGATCTAATCCAACCTCCATTCAGTCATTAAAGTGATTTTTCTAAAGTGTAGATCTGATTATTTCACCTCTCCCCACAACCTCCTCCCCCAAACTCCAGGGGGTTCCTATAGCCTCAGGATCAAATACAAAATGCTCCATTTGGATTTCAAAGCCCTTTATAACCTAGTCCTCTCCTACCTTACCAGACTTCTTACACTTTATTCCCTGACACATACTCTTCTACCCAGAGACATTAGCCTCCTGGCTGTTTTATGAACAAGACTTCCCATCTCTCAGAATCCTCTCTCTCCTCCACTTTGCCTACTGACATCCCTGACTACCTTTCAGTCCAGACTAAAATCCCTCCTTCTATAAGAAGTCTTCCCCAGACCCTCTTAATTCCATTACCTTCCCTTTGTTAATTGTTTCCTATTTATCCTGTAAATATCTGCTTTGTATATATTTGTTTGCATGTTGTCACCCCCATTAGATAGGCAACTCCTTGAGGGCAACCACTGTCTTTTGCCTCTTTTCATCGCCGGCTCTTAGCATAGAACCTGGCACATAGTAGGTTCTTAACAACTGTTAATTGAGAGATTTATGAACATTTTAAGAATAAGCTTAAAATGACAAAAGGTAATAAAAACTTAATAAGATATCTTAAAGCAGAATGAGTTGCCCCAGGAGAGAGTGGGGTCTTTATAACTTAACATTAAGCAGAGAATAAATAACCAATTTTGGATATATTATTCTTCAATTATAGTTTGTACTGTATGAACTCTGGTGTTGCAAAAGGCCAATAATTACATAATTAAGGAAATAAATATATACAATGTAGTATTATGCAGATGCCAGGTATAGCCAACAGAAAAAAAAATCAATCAAAAAACCCCACTTATTATCAGGACTTGTGAGGCATAATGAGCAGAATGATAGACTTGGAGTTAGGAAGACCTACCTGAATTTGAAGACACTTACTAGCTGTATATAATTCTCAACAAGTCATAATTTTTTGAGCCTCATTTTCCCCACATGTGAAACTGTAGATAATAATAGTGCTTCATTCCCATGGTTGTTATGAAATTTAAATGATATAATGTAAGGTGTTTTGCACACCTTAAAGTGAATGTACTCATGAAAAAGTCTAGATCAAGCACTTACCACGTGGCAAGCAATGGATATACAATACTATGTTTTTTCTCGGTAGTGTTGTTGTTATTATTGTTGTTGTTTTTCAAGGGAGATTTTCATGCATTGGAGGGCTCTGCTATAAGGCCCTGGAAATCACAAGGCACAAACAGCACATACCAAAAGTTTGGGTAGTGATGTTGTGGTGTCCCAAGGTCAGTTTTGTCCTTTTTTTCTTTTTTGTCCTATAATCAACCTAGGCAATCTCCGTGCATGATGATACCTTGTGAGTCTTTTCCTATTCTCTAAATTATGTTTGTGTCAAAGGTTTCAAGATCGCAATGCCTCCTTTAGCCTTGAAGTTTTCTTCTGGTTCCTAACCTTGAGTCTTTTTAGCCTATTCTTTTTAGGGATTGTGGGACTATTCCATTAAACCATAGTCTAGACTTCCTACCTTGCCTCTGACCTAACCCCCAACCCAGAGCTAGTTCAGGTAGGCCAAGGGATGTCACTGTTGTGTACATGATACTTTCTTTATCTCTTTCTTTGTCCAGAGTTCCATTCACTTGTTTTATTATGCCAGAGAAGTCTGCTAAACCCATTTTGCTTCTTTGTTTTGTTTGTTTTTGTCCATTTACCAACAACTGAAAGTTATTTCTAGTAGCCTACTCATTTTACTAAAATAATATTACACAAAAACATATTGAATGACCCTGGAGTTCTTTATAATAGATCTTTCTCTTCTTGCTTTTAATACTTGAGGATAGGTTGTACATTATTCAAAATCACTTTTCTCATTTGTTCCTTCTTTAGCTGAGACCTCTTAAGCTTTGGAAACAAGGATGGCATAAAAAATAACTGGATGTTCAGCTACTGATTAGTGAAGAAATACTTGTCAAATATTTATTTTGAATTACTTAGGACAAGGCATTATACTTCTTCCATGTATGAGATTCAATCAAGATTCTGTTTGTGATACTATGTACACATTGTTCTCTGGTGCCATTCTTTATTAAATACTGTTAGAACACAGATTTTATCATGGCACAGAGATTGTCATGGTTGATTATAGCATGAGAGGCAAAACCGACTACCCTACTGGTAATTTATTTTGTGTTGCTATTCATCAAGACATCTTGAAGAAGGTTAAGTGAACCTTGTAATGTTACTACTTAAAAGCATGTATTCTATTTTGTAAACATGAGGCCAGTGAGTTATCCTTGAAGAGCTACCTAATTATCTGCCAGAACCCATCTTGGGAAGCCAAATGGATTTTCGCCAGGTTGTGCATAGGATAGGATTTCATTTTGTTTTGAGTAACATACTTCTTTAATTTAATCTAAGATCACGTTAGTTTTTTTCCCCCCAACACCATGTCATGCTGTTGGCTCCTATTGAGCTTGTGGGCAGCATTGCCTAGTAGATTGGTTGCTAGACTTAAAATCTTAAAGACTGATTAAATCTAGTCTCTGACACTTACTAGCTGTTTGACCATGGATGAGTTATTTTTCCTCACCTTAAAATAGTGATAATAATGCTTACAGTGCCTCCTTTCTGTGGTTGTTGTGAGATTTAAGTGAGATGGTGTATTTAAAGTGCTTGGCAAATTGAAGTTTAAAAATGTGTGTAGGGGCAGCTAGGTGGCATAGTAAATAAGCTCCAGTCTTGGAGTCAGGAGGACCTGAATTAAAATCAGGCCTCAGACACATGACACTTACTAGCTGTGTGACCCTGGGCAAGTCACTTAACCCTGATTGCCTCCCCCCACCCCCCCAAAAAAGGGGTCTGGATGCTCTTCCCCATCAAATATCCTAGTTTGTTTCCCCCTCCCCCCGGCTATGTACTTAGTATCTTGTGTTCCTTCTGAAAGTGAAATTTCATACATAGGAGGGACTTCTTACTTATTGGGAATAGTTTCTAGAAATCTCCAAGACTAGTGAAGTCTAAGAATACTGTGCTCTGTGTGTATACTTTTCTCTTTCTTTCTTTCTTTCTTTCTTTCTTTCTTTCTTTCTTTCTTTCTTTCTTTCTCTCTCTCTCTCTCTTCTCTCTCTCTCTCTCTCTCTCTCTCTCTCTTCTCTTTCTTTCTTTCTTTTTTAAAAAAGCTTAAGGAGGAACCATGTTGTGAGGTATTGACAAGAAATATTGGGTCAAATCCTGCTGCTGAAAGTTATCAGATATGTGATTGTGGGTGAGCCACAACTTCTCTGACCTCAGTTTTCTCATTGTGGTACAAGAAAGTTCAAATAAAGAACAGGAGAACCATACAAGGATAGCAGTTAGCAAAACTTTATTCTTTTTTGCAAGGGGAGAACAGATGTTAGCAGGCAACAGTCTCAATGTGTGGTTCCTATTACCCCTGGACCCAAGCCAAGGGCAGCAACAGTGGTGGTGGTTTTAGACATGGAACCATGTAGTTTTCATACTCTGGTTGAAGGCTCAGAACACTTCAGCACTCAAAACTTATTTAGAGGTTTTGACAAAGAGCCAGCTATTTCCAAAAGAAGATTGCCTTGTCATCTATAGGGGAAGATAGTAGTACCACTAGGATTAAAGAAATGAGGGTATTTAAATTGTCTGATGAAGGGGGAGAAGTAAGGAGCAGATATTGGCAATAATTTTGCCAGTCTGTTAAGAGTCTGAGGGTGGTAGTGATGATAATGCTCAATCTGTCATTTTAGTAGCCTTGCCATGTATGTGTCTTAAAGGACTGGGGGCTGTACCAGCCAAATCAGTTTTGACTGGTCAATACGTATCTGGGAAATGGGAATAATGTGTATTGAAGTTTTGCTATCACAAGTTTGTTGTAAAAGATGAAATGAGATAATGTGTCTAAAGTACTTTGTAAATCTTATATTATTAAATAAATGTAAGCTATGAATTGTGTGTCTGTGATGTTGGTTACTTTTAGTTGTTATATCGGATGGTCGATATATGAAAATATGGTTTGCAAAATTGCAAATTGGGAAGTTTTCCTATAGCTTCCTCACATCACCATACAATCAATACATGGTTCTCATAAAAAAAAGTTTTTAATAATTTTGTTAAATATAGTGGTCTAATTGGAAACACATAAGTAAATTGTTGGGTCTTTAGAGCTTTGAGTTTAACAGTAGTGGAATTGATATATAATCACAATAAGATTTTCCTGAGATGTAGGTCATCCATTCCTATTGATTAGAATTCATTATGAACAGATAGGCTCATTCATCATTTCCCTATTTATCTTTGGTTTCAACTCTTTATTAACCATTATTGTTCTATCTCTCTCAATCAGAAGGCCATTCTCCTTGTTACAGAAAAGAGAATTTTATTTTAATGACCATTGCCATCATCTCATCCATCCTGAATTATGGTCTTATCTTTTCTTTGAGCTTACTCTTGCTTTCAACATAGCTAAAGAAGTGTCTTTTTTTTTATTGTTGTCCTTTGCATTTGTCATCAGCCTCATCTCATTCTCAACTTTAGAGATCTTAATATTTTTCTTACATGTTTGTACCATTTTCTATATCTATTTTCTGTTTCCTATTCATAATTTTTCTCTTCTATGTGTGACTTTCAAAAAGTCCAAGCTTATTTATCATTTCACTATGATTCCACAGCAATGTAATTAGGGAGCCCTTCTCCCTTGTCCATTCTCCCTCATCACAATTTAATTTCTTAGAACTTCTCATTCCTCTTGGGCAACATTTGTAGAATTTTAGGCTATGGTCTGATATCAATTTATTCTCTGGACTCTGGTATCTGTTTTCCTAAATTCTAGGATGCATATCAGACTATATAGTTTTCCTCTATTTTCCCAATATTAACTTTAAAATAGGGTGGCCATTTCCTTCTATGGTTTCTATAACATTCACATCAATAATCATTTGCTTGCTCCCTATCTATCAGAATTGGATTTAGAACGGCAGTCCCCCTGGTTACTTCCTCTAACTTTTAAGGAAACAAATGATCATTAAGGCAAGTCAGGAATTTATCAGCTGCTCTGTTTTGAGCAAAGAGAAAGCTGCAACAGATGTCCAGATGTCAATGTGCCCCCATCACTACTCTATAATTCTTATGTGCCAAATTTATCATTCTGTTTCCCATACCCCTCACCACATAAGAAGCCTGTCTGCTCAGCCATCCTTGGCAATATCATAATTACAATTGCCACAAAGGTACCTTCTAGCTATTTGGATTTTTTTTTAATCAGAGATGTCATAATTATTGTTCCTTCTGTACTTGACATTAACCAGAACAATCCTGAGCACTAGCACAAATCATATAAATGGACTAAGGAAGCAATTTTCTACTTGTTAGCAAAGTAAGGCCTTCATGACTCAAAAACATTCTTCCTTTTGAACTGGGATGCCTGAATTGGCTCTCAGAATTTATAACACAGAAACTTGTCTCTATCTTCCAGTGAAGTGGAGCTGAGGAGCAGGCTGCAGGACTAGCCTGTAATCATTTGGAATAACCTCCCATTGGGACCCTCACTTTTTCTTTTCTTAGTGAGCAGAGCCTGGAATTTTTCTTGATTTTGGGTAAATTTGAAGGGGGAGCCCTCTGTGCCTAGGGCAGACACTGATAAATAATTTCCTCCTTATTTCCAGGAAAGATTCCATGTCTTATGTCTTTGGGGTCAAAATTAAGAATGATATCAACTTATAGAAGTCATTTTGATGTATTTATATATTTGTACTAAATAAGGAAAATTACCAGAAAATTGATGCTCTTTATTAACTACTTCCATTGAACAAAATTTCATATTTATTCATTGTGGTTCAGCCCACCAGTTGTCCCACTGGTCATACACAAAGAACACTAGCCCTTAACAGATTTAATGTACTTTAATATTAACACATTGCTTCTGTATGACCATGTGGTCTGTAGCATAATTCTACCATAGTACAACATATTTCTTCTTAAACTCATTCTCATATAAAAGTTTTTCATCTTCCTTGACTACTTTATTTACTAATTTCCTCATTGATAATAGTTTCTTAATAAACACTGTTATTCCTTTCCCCCATTATCTGTGTATTTTTATGCATTCTCAAAGTCCTTTTTCAGGCACAAATCATATACTACAAAATTTCAGTGATAAGAAATAAAATTTATCTTCATGTTTTAAGTTTGTATTGTTTTTATCTATACTTTGTGTATTGAATTTTAGTTTCTAAGGTCACTTTTCTTATTGCTTCCCTTCTTCTGGAATAATATCACCAATTAATTACTGCTCCTTTCTGCTGACATTCTTCTTCCTATCTTTTATCTGCTATAAGCTTCTTGAAAGTAAGGATTATTTCAATCTTTGCATGTTAATCCGCAGCATCTAACGCATAGTTGGCATTTAATAAATGCTGGTTTATTTATTTCTTATCTGTTTTGGCAAATGGTTTTCAGTTTAAAGCTCTATTGATAAGATTCTCAGGATGACAAATTTTTTAACTACCTTTATTAGGTTCCATCCCTTATTGGTCAAGAGTACATCACCTTTCTATTTGAAGTTATGATCCAGAAGTACAAAATGCAGTTCTCAGCCACTATTTTCTTTTTTGAAAAAACATTTTATTTTTTTAAAAATATTTCCCAATTAATGTAAATTTCTAAATTCATTTTTAAATTTTTGAGTTCTAAAATGTCTCTCCCTCCTGGTCCTTCCCCACCCCTTAAAAAGGCAAGTGATATAATATCATTTGTACATGTGAAATCATGCAAAACATATTTCTATATTAGCCGTATCACAAAATACTCAGCTAAAAACAAGAAAATATAGAAAGTTTTTTTAAGTATGCTTTGATTGCTGCTCAGAGTTCATCAGTTCTCTTTAGAGGGGGCTAACATTTTTATCATAGGTCATTTGGAATTATCTTGGATTATTATCTTGATCAGAGTAGCTAAGTCTTTCCTAGTAGATCATCATACAATATTATTGTTACTGTGTGCAATGTTCTCCTGGTTCTGCTCATTTCACTTTTTATGAGTTTATATAAGACTTCCCAGATTTTTCTGAAACCATACTGCTCATCATTGCTTATGACACAAAAGTATTCCATCACAATCATATACTACAACATGTTCAGCCATTCCTCAATTGATGGGCATCTTCTCGTTTCCAATTCTTTGTCACCACAAAAAGAACTGCTATAAATATTTTTGCACTGATTTTTATCTTCACTCTCTCCTCTGGTTTTCAATATTATTAATTTGGTATTTAATTGGGGATTTTTAATTTTTTCTTTTTCTAGCTTTTTTAGTTGCATGCCCAATTCATTGATGTCCTCTTTCTTTATTATATTCATGTAAGCATTTGGAGATATAAAACTTCCTTAAGAACTGCTTTCACTGCATCCCATAAGTTTTAGTATGTTGTCTCGTTATTGTCATTCTCTTGGATGAAGTTATTGATTGTTGCTATGATTTGTTGTTTGACCCACTCATTTTTTAGGATTAGATTATTTAGTTTCCAATTAATTTTTAGTTTACCTTTCCATGGCCCTTTATTACATATAATTTTTATTACATCATGATCTGGAAAGGATGCATTTAATATCTCTGCCTCCCTGCATTGGATTGTGAGGTTTTTACGCCCTAGTACGTGGTCAATTTTTGTGTAAGTGCCATGTACTACCAAGAAAAAAAGTATACTCTTTTCTATCTACATTCAATTTTCTCCAGAGTTCTACCATATATAACTTTTCTAAAATTCAATTCACCTCCTTAACTTCTTTCTTGTTTATTTTGTGGTTAGATGTATCTAGTTCAGAGAGGGTGGTGGTTGAGGTCCCTTACTAGTATAGTTTTGCTGTCTATTTCTTCCTGCAACTCTCTGAACTTCTCTAAGAATTTAAATGCTATACCATTTGGTGCATATATGTTTAATGATGATATTACTTAATTGTCTGTGGTGCTTTTTAGCAGGGTGTAGTTTCCTTCATTATCTCTTTTGATAAGATCTATTTTTGCTTTTGCTTTGTTTGAGATCAGGATTGCTATCCCTGCTTTTTTTTTTTACTTCAGCTGAAGCATAATATATTCTACTCCAGCCTTTTACCTTTACCCTGCTTGTATCCCTCTGTTTCAAATGTGTTTCTCATAAACAACATATTGTAGGATTATGGTTTTTAATCCATTCTGCTATCCATTTTGGTTTTATGGGAGAGTTCATCCCATTCACCTTTACAGTTATGATTACTATCTGTGTGTTTCTCTCCATACTATTTCCCCCTCCCACATTTATGCTTTTCTTTCTCTTTCTTTCCCTTTCCCTTCTCACTAGAATTATGCTTTTGAATTACACCTCCCTCAGTTTGCCCTCCCTTCTATCACCACCCTCCCCTTTTTCCCTTTTCCCTTACTACTTCTTCTCTCCCTTATATCCCTGCTTCCCTTTTTTTCCCCCTCTCCCCTCCTACTGCTTATAGGGCAAGTTAGATTTCTATACCTAACTGAGTATGTTATTCCCTCCTTGAGCCAAATTCGATGAGAATAAAGTTCAAACAATTCCCATCTCCCTCCCTTCTTTCCCTCTATTCTAATATGTCTTTGTTCCTCTTCATGTGATGTAATTTACCCTTTTCTGCTTTCTCCTTGCCTCTTTTCCCATTGCAGTTCCTTTTCACCACTTCATTAGGTTTTTTATCATCACATCAAAGTCAACTTAAACCCCTCCCACCATCTATGTATATCCTTTCAAAATGTTATAATAAAGATAGGATTCTCGAGAGTTATAAGTATCGTCATCCTATGTAGGGATGTAAATGGTTTACCCTTATTGAATAACATATCTTTTTCTTTTTCCTGTTTACCTTTTTATGCCTCTCTTGAGTCTTGTTGTATTTGAAGATCAAATTCCATTGAGCTCTGGTCTTTTTATCAGGAAAGTCTTCTATTTCATTGAATTTCCATCTCTTCCCCTGAAAGATTATGCTCAATTTTACTGGGTAGTTGATCCTTGGTTGTAATCCAAGCTCCTTTGCCTTACAGAATATCATATTCCAAGCCCTCTGATCTTTTAATGTAGAAGCTGCAAGGTCCTGCATAATCCTGACTGTGGTTGCATGATATTTGAATTATTTCTTTCTGGCTGCTTACAGGATTTTCTCCTTGACCTGATAATTCAGGAATTTGGGTACAATATTCCTTGGCATTTTCAATTTGGGACCTCTTTCAGGAGGTAATTGGTGGATTCTTTTGATGATTATTTTACCCTCTGGCTCTAAGGCCTTAGGGCAGTTTTCCTTGATGGTCTCCTGAAAGATGCTGTCCAGGCTTTTTTATTCATCACAGCTTTCAGGTAGACCAATAATTCTTAAGTTAACTCTCCTAGATCTATTTTCCAAATCAGTAGTTTTTCCAGTGAGGAATTTTACATTTTCTTCTATTTTTTTTCATTCTTTTGATTTTGCTTGACTGATTCTTGATGTCTCATAGAGTGATTAGCTTCCAATTGCCCAATTCGAATTTTTAATGAATTGTTTTCTTCAGTTAGCTTTTGTACCTCCTTTTCCATTTGGCCTATTTTAGTTTATAAGGAGTTGTTTTCTTCAGTGTACTTCCCCCCCCCATTTTGTCAACTACATTTTTAAATGAAATGTTCAATTTTTCTTCTACCTCCCTTATTTGACTTAGAAAATCTTTCTTGAGCTCTTCCAAGAAAGCTTTTTGGGCTTGAGACCAGTTCATATAACCCTCTGGGGTTTCAGATGTAGACATATTGACAATGTTATCCTTCCTGAATTTGTGTTTTGATCTTCCCTGTCACAAGATACTTTTCTATGGTCATTGTTTTTCTGTGTTACTTCTTGCTCATGTTGTTTGCCTTTTTTTCCTGGCTTTTAAAGTTGATCTCTGCTTGTGGGCCACAGGAGTCACCATCCCAGGCTTCTTGGGCTAAGTGCTGGCGGCCTGGTTACTGGTTTACTGAGGTGGGGCTTGCAACTGGCTTGCTGGGATGCCTCCCTTCCTGTACTTGTCCCCTTCAGCCACAGCAAGAGGGACCTTTCCCATTAATCCCCCTAGCCTCATGAGCTAAAAGACTGTTATATCTAGTCTTTCTGCTGATTCTACTATTTCAGGAGTTTTCCTGGAGCAATATCCTCTGGGTTTTTCAAGGTCAATAAGAGAGGGTAAAAGCAACTTACTGCTTACTGTGCCATCTTGGCTCCCAAAAATCTAAATAGGTGACTTTCAAACATTCAGTGTGTGGGCTAAAAGCTCCAGGAGTAGGGCTGCTGCTGCTGCTGCTGATTCAGTCACTCCAAAGGCCTGTTCCTGGTTTGCTGGTGGAGGGGCTATATTGACATGCCCTGCAGCCCTGCAGCCCTGGGCTGGACTGCACTTTTCTCTCACCCCTCCCACTGACAGACCCCTCCCACTGACCTTCTAAGTTGTCTTTGGCATCTGTGGGCTGAGAAGACTGGAACCTGCCACTGCTGCTAGTGATTCAGTCCCCCAAAGCCTGCTCAGGATTTGCTTAGGCATAGTCCACACTGCACCTTTTGTACTGCGTACACCTCTCTCAGGCCTGTGCAACAGACCTTTCCTGTCAACCTTCCAGGTTGTCTTGTGCTGGAAATCTGCCTCACCCTGTTTCTTTGAGGGTTCTGCCACTCTAGAATTTGTTCAAAGTCACTTTTTAGAGATATTTGAAAAGATTTTGGGGAGAGCTCAGGAGACCCCCTGCTTTGACTCAGCCATCTTGTCTTTGCCCCGCTACAGATTCTTACTAACATGGAATTCTCAATCTTTTAAATACTGTACAAACAGACTTTACCTACAGAGGCAGCTAGGTGATGCACTGGAGACCACTGGGGCTGGGGTTAGGAAAGGCTTATCATCATTACTTTCTAGTTGTATCACCCTGGGCAAGTAGCTTAACATTTGCTTGTCTCAGTTTACTCATCTGTAAAATGGGGATAATAATGAAATTATATTTACAAAGCATTTAAAGTGCCTCGTGCATAGGAGGTGTTTAATATATGTTGTCTACCTCATACTTCTTTCTACCTGAAGTGTGGCATCTCCTACAACAGAGGTGTCTGCCCACAAAGCTCCTCACACCCAGTACCCTACTTTTTAAGCCAAATTGACATATAACTCTAAGTATCTATTACAAGGTTGCTAAAACTAGCAGTGGACTAGATGAGGAGTTGGCAGTCTAATACAAAAGTGTCACTGCTTGTCTGAGACAATTGTTGATGGCACTCTCCTATTTCCCATTGATAGATGCACTCCGCTTCATAGGGGTATAAGAATATAAAGGAAAAAAAATGGGGCATGCATTTTTATTATAGCATTGACATGAACAGTGAGACTCTGGACATACTAGCAGGGCAAGTACCCAGTGTATGGATGCTTATATCTCCCCTTCAAATTCCAGGTAGACTTCTGAGAACAATTTTTTTAAAATGCTATCAGCTTGAGCCCTATTCCAATATGCTCTCCACAATATAAATTGCCAGTGATTATTGCCACTGGCAATAACATTTGCCAGTGTCAATTATTATCTTCCCAATATCAACTTAATTATTTGCTTTTTTCTCAATTTTCATTAAACAATTAACATCAATTAACTTTAATAAAGGGATATTTCCTAAAACAACATAGCAAGATCAAAGGACAAAATATTCCATCCTGGATGTATTTTCTCCTTTACAACTTGGTCCCTGGGGAGATTAGACTCATAATTAAAGTGGTTATTACAAATAAACTTTATGCCTTTGGATTTACTTTGGGGTGTGGCATGCTGGTGTGGACAAGTGCTCCTTTGCTTTTAGGACATTGGGTCTTGACTGCCAGGTCAATCCACTGCCAGCTGAGTTTGTGATTGACCCACTGCTTTGGTCAAACTGTTTGATGTGCAGAGGTGGTTTTGTTTACCAGACTTGGCAAACTCTGGTATGGACTATACTTCTGGAATTCTGGTGTCTCTTCCAACCTTTTGAAACTAATGACACATCATTCTATCTCCAGGACTCCACCTAAAAGCAAGAAAGCATGAGACTCATCAAAGACCAAAATAACAGTGAACCACATTCATGATGACCAGGTGATAGGGATACTGAAACACCTCTCCCACCTAGAGGGCAAAATAGTCCGTACCTAGTGTTCACCAGGGAAGAACACTAGATTGGACCAATTACTGCTTTTGGTATGCACACTCCATATTGAGTCAGGAGTCAATCAAAAGGCATTCTTTCCACTAAACAGGAAGCATCCAGGAAACAGTCACAGAATGCCTATGTATTCTCTGAATTAAGGAGCAAACCATCCTCTATTTCATATCACTACAAACTTCCAGAAGGAGGCCACATGGGATGGTGGCAGGCAGAGATTAATGTACATACTCCCAGAACTGGGCCCTTGTTGACCTGTCCCCATTATACATGATGAGTACAGTGGATATTTTTGAAGGATGTTTTATGGTTAAAACTTTTAGAACAAGCAACTTGATTGCTAAGTGCCCCAAATATTTTTCAAAGAAAAACACTAACATTTGAAAGCACATAACTGCCTACATTTGCAGATTTGTCCATTTTTAGGTAGGTGGACTAATCTCTTATAGTCAGATGGGCTTTGCACAGGTGACAATAACCTTTGAAGGTCCTTCAAAATGAATCAAAAGAATCAACATGTGAGTCAAGACATGCTGAAGGATATAAATGTAAATGTCAAGTTACCCTCTGCTATCTGCTAAGCAAAATAAACAGCCAAGAACACTTAGAAGGTACAATGGAAATATTCCTGCTTTGATAACTTTCTTTTGACTTTGAAAGAAAAAAAAACAGTAGAAGTGATTGTACTTTGATCAGAAATTTGCTTATTTTATTCTCTCAGCTTGTATCTAATTGTTCCAATGGTTATGAAGATCCTAAATATTTCTCTGAATTTAATCAAGGCATATCCAGAAATTTGTAGGTAAATATATATATTTCTACAAATGGATAGACAGGCAGCTACATATGAAATTGTTATTAATACAGTGGAAATTTAATAAGCTAGAATAATTTCCTGTAGCTTCATTCTGGTTAATTGATATTTTCCCCCAGATGACTGAAATTCTTTAACACAACCACAGAACTACAGGGTTGGAAGAGATTTCGAGGAATACTAGTAGTCAACCAATCTCCACCTGGAAATCTCTGATGAGGGAGAAAATCATCCATTGCCAAAGCATCCCATTCTCCTTTGGAATAATTCCAAATGTTAGGAAGTTTTTTCTCTCCTTTAGTAGAAATTTACTTCATCTCAGCTTTCATTCCTTGTCCCCATGTGTGCCCTTCATGGCCAAACAGAATAAACCTAATTACTTTCATGTAACAATCCTTTGGGTACTTGAAGACTGCTATCAAGCTCTACCGCACATGTCTTCTTATCTTCGCACTAAATATCTTTAGTTTCTTCAGTTAATCCTAGTATGGCATAGTTTACATTCCTTTCATCATCTTGTTTACTTTCCCCTAGATAAGCTCCAGCTTTTGAATGTACTTCCAAAAATGTGGTACCTAGAACTGAACAATACTGCTTCAGATGTGTCCTGATCAAGTCAGAGAACAGCAGGATTATTATTTTTCTCATTCTGAAACATACTTCCACATCTCTTAATACAGCTTAAAGTAGCTGATCAATGGCTATATCACATATTGACCAATTTTGAACTTACAGCCCACTAAAATGCTCAGATCTTCAGAGGAAGGAGGAATCATTGCATGTGGTGCCACTTAGGAAAGGTTTCACCGAAGAGGTGGATTTTAAAATGGATCTTTAAAGGTGAATTGTTCTTAGATTAAACAAGAAATGGGGTGAAGAAATGGAATTTTAAACATGGGGAATGGTGTGACCAAAGATGCAGAAGTAGGTGTGGACAAGGTGTGTTTGAGGAGTGATAAAGGGGACACTCTGTATGGAGCAGAGTTTGTGTATAGGAAAGTAATAGGAGATAAATGAGAAGGCTAAAGCACAGCAACATGCCTAGCTCTTGAAGGAAGGAAAGGGTTATAAGAGGTGAGAGATTTCATGAGAAAATAAGCTCTTTAAGGTTTGCAAAGCAGGTAACATACATTTCCATTACCCACAAGCTATACTGTTCCTGAACTTTTGGAATTCTCCATTATGTCTTTGTTCCTTAGGAAACTCATCAACTGTTTCTGTTTTGCCAGAAACTGTGAGAGTCTTCCCCTCCCAGATTGATTCTTTCATGAAGGCAAACTAGGCTATCTTTTGCCTCTGTTCTTGCCTAGCCTTTAATTACTGAATAAGTATTGCCTCAGACAAACTGAGACCCAGGAAAGACCTAGCTTAAAAAGACCAAGGTCTCCCACTGCCTCTGAGGCCATCTCCAATCATCCTGACCTATGTCTTGCCACTGGACTCAGCTGACTCTGGAGGAGAGAGGGAGGTTGATGACTTTGGACAGCTCTGCCTCACTCAAATCCAATTCATCTGAAAATCAAAACATCACCTTCCTGATGTCATTGGTCCTCTTCAAGGACAGACAAACAGCAACATCAATGGGAAATCTCATTATGTTGTAAGATTGAATCTGCCTCCTATTCATACCTCCTCAGTACTATTTGCTCCTCCCTCCTTTGTCTAGATAGGCTGGGCCATGGGCTCCAGGGTATCTATTTAAAAAGGAGGCTCAGCATTGTTTTTCTTCCCTTTTTCCAGCAGTTATATTTATTTTGCACTTCTTTGGAACTCCCCACCATGCTCCTTGGGTACCTTATTCCCCACCCTCTCTTCAACTTCCTTTTGTGTACTATCTTTCCTCTTTAGATTATAAGGCCCT
Source organism: Phascolarctos cinereus (assembly GCF_003287225.1). Taxonomy (NCBI): domain Eukaryota; kingdom Metazoa; phylum Chordata; class Mammalia; order Diprotodontia; family Phascolarctidae; genus Phascolarctos; species Phascolarctos cinereus. Next base: position 148,773,905 of record NW_027556098.1, read on the forward strand.
TGAGGGCAGGAATTATTTTATTTCATTTATTTATTTATTTATTTATTTATTTAATTTAAATTCCTATTGCTAACACTTAGCATAGGTCTGACATATAGTAGGTGTTTAATAAATGTACAAATTGATATTATCTCATTTGATCCTTACAAAGCCCTATGAGGTAGGCGATATTATTATCCCCATTTTACAAACTAGAAAATGGAGACTGAGAGAGTTTAAGTGACTTGTTAAGTACCACATAGCTAGTAAATGTCTAAGGCGGAATCTCAGCTGAGATCTTCTTGACTTCAAATCCAATGCTCTAATCACTATACTACCTAACTATCAATATATGTATATGTGTATGAACAGCTGGGTAAAGGTAAGTCTTTAATAGGCTATCATTCATAAATACATGTATGCACACAGATATACATAGATGCATATGGGTGACATGTGAGTGCAGTACACATAGATGCATACATATGTATATATGTACATACATGCCTATTATAAAAGATTTACCAGTTTATAGCTGGGCATATATACATGCATACATGTGATAAGCATATACATATATGTGCGTGCAGATATGTTACATGTGTTACATGCATGTGTATATGTGTGTAGGTGTGGGTATATGTGTGTAGGTGTGTATATGCACATACATTATGTATGTGTATATATGTATGAATGTTATATACAAATATATAGATATATACACACTCACACCACACTTTTAAGTTTAATCTGCATTATTAAATTTTCCCCTCATTTTTTTGCAGTCTAGACAATCAACAAATCAATAAATAAAGCCCTGACTTGTAGCATTGGCCAATTTCCAAGATGGAAATGCTCACATTGAAAATTTAACAGTTGGTGGTAACCAGTAAGTTTCAGTGGGCTCCAACACACCCCTGTAGTATGCCTCTGTATTTGTGTGAAAATGTGTCAGTGAGTCAGAGTCAGAGTTGATAAACATTTATTTAGTGCCTACTGTCTGCCAGGAGACAGTTAGGTGGTTCAGTGGATAGAGATCTGGGCCTAGAGTCAGGAAGACCTGAGTTCAAATCTGCCCTCAGATGTTTCCTAGCTGTGTGACCCTGAGCAAGTCATTTAACCTCTCTTTGCTTTAATCCACTGGAGCAGGAAATGGCTAATCACTGCAGTTTCTTTGCCAAGAAACCCCCATGGGCAGTATGGTCCATGGGATCACAAAGAATCAGATATGATCGACACCAACAACTTGGCTTTTCCAGGCTCTATGCTAAGTGCTCAGGAAACAAAGAAAGGCACAAGATAGTCCCTGCCCTCAAAGAGATTACAATCTAATGAAGGAATATAACACATAAAAGAAGCTAAAAAACAGGGTGGAGGGGGAAAGGAGCATGATGAAGTCTTGCAGCAGGGCTAGGAAGTGATTTGAAATTAGAGTTGTAAGGTTTATTGATCTTTCAGAGTAATGAGTTCCTAGAGATCATGAAATTCAGAAAAGTAGCTAGGGAGAAACAATCTGTTGTATGCCTATGTGTTTCTGTGCTAATAAATACATGTATAATATACACACCACTTGTATATATAGGAGGTGATGGTTTTCTCATAAGATAATAGATCAATAGACTGATGAAGTAATTTAGTCCAAGGATTCTTAACCTGGAGTTCATAGTCCAAGAAAATATTTCAGGAGGACCCAGAACTTCAATGGGGGAAAATTGTATTTTCATTTTTATTATTAGTTGAAACTGAGCCTTTCCTTCAATTATAAAAATAGGCCACAAATATTATTCTGAGAAGGGGTTCACAGGCTTCAGCAGGCTGCCACACATGCAAAATTTAAGAGCCCCTTGTCTAGTCAAATACCCTCATTTTATGGATAAGAAAACAGGTCCAAAGAGATTTCCTTTTTCTCAGCACAGCTAAAAATTGAAATGAGAACTTTTAAGTAATCAGTTTTCAAAAATTTTGGTGTCAATATTCCTATACACTCTTAAAATTTATTGGGGACCCCCCAAAAGAGCTTTTGTTTATGTAAATTATATCTATCAATATTTGCTAAATTAAAAATTAAAATATCTTTGTATCATTACCAACATAGTTTTGACTTCATAGACCCCTTGAAAAGGTCTTGGGGACTTTAAGGGGAGCCTGGTGCACATATTGAGAACCACTACTGTAAGATCAAATTTAGTGTTATTTCAATGACACCATCAACTTCTTAAACAGAAGCTGAGAAAACCTACTAAGGTCTTTGATGTACTGCATCATGTACATTTTGGAAAACACTGAACTAAGGATTTGTCCCCACACTGGCTCTTACCAGTGAGTGAAAAAGTGAGACAGGTTTCTGTGAGCAGAGTTTCTTTGGTTACCCAGAATAGGCTGGGTTCCTTAGCCTCTCTCAAGCTGAGACGGTCAATACATTCTAAGCAAAGGCACCTGGAAAAGGTCCTATTTTACAGTTTGACTGATGTTCCATTAATGTTACTGGGAAATGGTTTTCTAGACAATTCAGAGACATAAATATGAATTGGAGGCATAAGCATGAATGTCAATGCTCACATTTCAGGATATGTTCCTCCTCCTCAGCTGACATCTGTAGCAAAGTATCGTTTTTCTGTCCTGGAGAGCTTAAATGAACTCAGTTCAGAATGTGTGAGAGATGGAGTCTCTTGTAGAGACCGGAACACAGGAGATGTTCAGTGGTTGTTGACCCATGAATATCCTTGTGGAAGGTTGATGATAGTTGTTGCTGTCTTCCCTCATTGCTCTTACTGGGGTTACCGGAAACAATTCTATTTATCCTTTATCAAGTTCCTGCTATGTTCAATTCACTAGGCTAGGCAATGGCAATCTGAAGATGAAAAACTACATAGTCTCTTTCCCTAAGAAGGGTTTAGTATATTAGGGTTATCAGGAACATATACAAATATGTTTGGCAAAATCCAAGTCATATCAACAAACATTTACCAAGCACTTACTATGTGCCAAGTTTTGTGCTAAGTGCTAAGAATACAAAGAAAGGTTAAAATGTAATCTCTGGGGAAATAATGAAAAATATGGGAAGGAAGTGGGCCTAGGAGCAATCAATATCAAATAATACATGACAATTAAAACAATTTGGTACTGGCAAATTTGATAATTAGAACAGATTAAGTATACAACATACAGAAGAGAATGATCATAGTAGCCTTTTGGTTTTTAAACCCAAAGATCACAGTTATTGGGGTAAAAATTTACTATTTCACACAAAAAAACAAACAAACCAAAAAACCGTTGGGAAAATGGAAATCAATCTAGCAGCAACTACACATAATTTCTATACAACATTTCACATTTTATACCCAAATAATCTCTAAATAGGAACATGACTTAGATGTACAAGGTGAAATCATAAATAAATCAGAGGAGGCAGGAAGAAATTATCTGCTGTATAAGAGTTCATGACGAATCAAGGGATAGACAAAATCACAACAGGTAAAATGTTCTTGACCTTTAGTTCCTTCAACATTAATTTTTAAAATTATTTTTTCTAGCTTTCTAAAGTAATTCTTTGATGGAGAGAAATACAGCTAATAATTGGAACTGTAAAAACATTTTGAAACAAGTTTCTCTGATAAAGGCCTCATTTCTCAAATATATAGAGAACTGAGTCAAATTTATAAAAATAAGCACCATTCCCCAACTGATAAATGACCAAAAGATAGGAAATTTTTGGATGAAGTAATCAAAGCTATCTACAGCCATATGAGAAAAAAAGTATGCTCTAAATCACTATTGACTGGAGAAATGCAAATTAAAACGGTTCTGAGGTGCTACCTCACACCTATTAGATTGGCTAATAAGACAGAAAAGGAAAATGACAAATGGTGGAGGGGATGTGGGAAAAATAGGGCATTAATGCACTGTTGGTGGAGTTGTGAACTGATTCAACCATTCTTTATAATAATTTGGAACTACGCCCAAAGGGCTGTATAACCATGCATACTCTTTGACCTAGCAATTAGCACTACTAGGTCTGTATCCAAAAAAGAGATTAAAAACAAAACAAAACACAACAAAATGGAAAAAGACCTATATATACAAAAAATATTTATAGCAGGTCTTTACTGTGACAAAAAATCTGAAATGGAGAGGATGCCTATCAATTGAGGAATGGCTGAATAAATTGTGGTATTTGATTATGATGGGATACTATTATGCTATAAGAAATGATGCACAGGATGCTCTTAGAAAAATCTGGAAAGACTTACAGAAATTGATGCAAAATGATGTGGATTACGCACAAAGTAACAGCAATACTGTAAGATTATCATCTGTGAATGACTTAGCTGTTCTCAGCAATACAACGATCCAAGACAACTCTGAAGGACTTATGATGAAAACGCTATCCATCCCCAGAGAAAGAACTGAAGGTGTCTGAATACAGACTGAAGCATACTTTTTTTACTTTATTTTTCTTGTTTTTTTGTTTGTTTTCCTTCACAACATGACTAATAGGGAAATATGTTTTGCATCACTACACATGTATAACCAGTACTGAATTGCTTGCCTTCTCAATGAGAGGGGTTGGAAAGAAACAAATTTGGAACTCAAATTTTTAAAAACAAATGCTAAAAATTGTTTTTACATGTAATTAGAGAAAAATAAAATACTAAACATGATGAATCAGTTGAAAATAAAATAATCATTTGGTGATTTGATTGGTAGAACACTGTATAAGCAAATTAATTTAGATAGTATTGCCATTTTTATTATATTGACTGTAATGAAATCTTGTGTGCTTTTTATCACTTAGGTGAAATATACTTTGCTTGAAGAGAGCTTTTAAAGATACATTTTGTTAGAGTATTAGGAATACTCATTATCCTCCAATACATGAATCACAGGGCATCAGCCTAACATTTTTTCAGGTCTTCTTAACTTTCCCCTGGTTCCAGTGGAACCCTCTAGACATTCAATGTCAGCTTTCATTCTTGCCAAATGGCAAAACTGTCTTCTAGGCAAACCTACAATTCCTAGGTGATGTCTTTTACTCCTGTTCTTCCTTTGAGTTCTTCATCAGTTACGTATTACAGCCTGCTTACACCTAGCATATTTCTCTCCATTCTTGTCTGATGCTCTTTTTTAATTCTTCAGAGACTTGTATTCCATGCCTTATTGACATATAGCAATGCTGAGAGAACATTAGAATGAAAAAAAAAATAGCTTCATCTTTCAAGAGAATCTTGGCATCAGTAAAGGAGCCTTGTAGTTTCCCAAAGGCAATTAAGCCTGCTCTCCTTCTCTTTTTCCATTCTGGGCTTGTTATTGTTCAGTTGTACTTTCTGTTTGTACTATATTCATACAACTGGACAAGTTTGATATGGCATCTATGCAAAAGCATATAGAAATATGGATAATATATGTTCTTTACCCACTTGGCCTTTCCTGTGTGGCCGGGAAACAGCAGAGTTAAATTAAAAATACAAGATAATAGTACAAGAGACATTACAATGTATTACATAACTAAATCTCAAATAAATGGTAGTAATAAGGGTGAAGTTCTTTTTATGTATATCTCAAATACCTATTATTAATGGTTTCAATAATCAAAAATTGTTTCATATTAATTGGTATTGGTGGGAAATTATCCTTGATTTTTTTTAAACCTACAGCAAGGTTTTAAATGACACCCATCATCCAGTTTTCCATGGCCTAGACACAACTAGCTTCTATGGTAGGCTTAGGTCAGTGGGGGGCATATATTTTCCATTGGTGCTCTTTCCATGTTGCATACATGATGAATTTCAAGTTATAACGAGGACCTTTCATGAGAGGGAGATGACTCGATAAGGAAATGACCTATAAATTAGGCAGTAAGGATCACATTTTGTTCTGTGTTGTTTGGAGTACTATTACTGCTATAAGTTGTCCTCATGGATTATTTACTAAGCTCTTCCAGAGACATTTAGAAAGATACAGCCACATGCCCACACATTTTGAAGGGTATATAGCAGAACAAGAAAGAGGGACTCATCTGCTTAGAGAATTCGTACTCCCTGAGGGATTTAGATGGAGAGAATTCAGTCTATATGTTATTAACAATGTAGTAACACAGGACTATCTGTGGATTATCATAGTTAGTATTATGGCCTCCAGAGCCAATGCTAGGTTGAAGTTATGAAGTAAATTAGGTAAGGCAAGAATCTTCTCTCTTCCCAGTCTTTGCTCAGACTTTCAATACTCTCACAGACAATAAAGTCCTGAAGGCATTCTCTAGAATAAACATTTGAGTCCACGGCTGTTTTGTCTTAATGAGCTTTTCCTCTCACATACTACAAATAATTTTTTTTTTAAAATACAGATTTGAGCAGCTTCCAGCCAAAGTGGTATGGTAACCAATGTCAACTGTGAATTCCTAAAGAGTGTCCCTTAAGTGCAGGCATGGGTTGAAGAGGTGAGCTCATGTTGCTTTGAGACAAAGATTGGAACTTTTTCGGCTCATCCTGAGCCAGAGGTGGGAGGTCAGTGACAGGCAGCATGGCTAGACCATCCTTGAACAAAGTGGAGCCAAGTTCCCAAGTAGAGGTAGAGTAGTTCAACATCAGCCCTCCAGAAACCTTAGGGCACCAATGTATTTTTATATGTATGCTACATAGATAACTAGCCCTAAGAATACACACACACACACACACACACACACACACACACACACACACACACGCACGCGTGCACGCACACACACACGCACACACACACACACACACAAATGACTTTTATGCATTTTGATCATGATGCTTTGTACTTGAGTTATTTCGTAATAAAATTATTTTAAGATTTTTTTAAAATTGCCACCAGGTACTTGTAAGGTATTAGTTTTTGAGGCAGCTTTTAGTTAGTGAATAGTCATGGGATACTGTTATCTGATCTGATTTCTTTTTACTCTAAAAATAAACTTGTCTTCAATACAATGTCCAAAAATGGATTATAAATCAATATAAGCTGAATAAGAGACATGGAATGAAAAAACAAAAAGAAAAAAGAAGTGACTATTTTTCTCCCTAAGTCACTTTAAAACTTAATTATTTTTCTGATTTACCTAACCAATCAATTGAGGAGGTGGGAAGAGAGATTTCATTCATTCATTCATTCATTCATTCATCTATTTATTTATTTATTTATTCATTTATTTATAACTCACAACAAACTTTCTGTGTCTCAGAGGGCCAAAAGTTTCACTCTAGCTTCTGATCAATCACTTGCACATGAGCTTCTCTCCATCTCTTTCTGTCACATTCTCCATCTTAGGATGGTAAACTTCCCAACATGACTTTCCTATCTATCAGTCATTGCTTTTTGAACTTTTTTTTCTCCCTCTCTGACTTTGTGTCTCTTTTGTCTCTTATTCTCTCTGTATCTTTGTCTCATTCTCTATCTCTCCCTCTGTCTCTCTCTCTCAGTTTTTTCCTCCCTTCTTAATGTATACAGGAAAAATTATAAATATTTGTAGATATTAACTTATAAGAAGAAAATATAAAACAAAAAACTTTGGTAACCAAGGGGAAGTTTCATTTTCTCAGCATAAACCTAACTTGCGCATTCTCCTAGGTCAAGCAAAACAGGTGAGAGGCATCATATAGGCCAGACATGTGTGAGGGAGGAGTAGGGCCCATTTTTAATTCTGCTGCCCTTGCAATCACAACAGCTCAGAGTTCATGTTACTTTTCACCTAGTAAATAGCTAAGATTCTGGATAGCTTAAAAAAAGAAGAGGTTTTACACCTTAGCCTAAAGTGATTCACTTCAGGGAAAGAAAGGCAAGTTTCACCGTGTGCCATATGGAAAAAAACAAAATAAAACAAAACATGAATACTGTCTCCATTGCCATGGCAACTGGTCTCTTCATCTAGTAAATTAGGAATACACTACTTTTATATGAACTGCTCCTCCTGGGGAGGGGAAAGGACTTAGTCTCTTGCCTTAGATGCCCTCTCTTTATGGAACTGCATCTTCAAACAGTATTATTTGCTTAATAACATCAGGCCAGGACATTGTATTTCTAGATACCTTTGCTGGAAGTCAGTGAATAATTCCCAGCTAGCTTATTACAAAAACCCACTTCAAAGTCCCCATGGGTATAATATATTGCAATGGGGAACACACTTGTTTTTAAAGAAAAGTTATCACCTTAACTGCTTAACCATACTTATTATACCTCAACATTGTCACAGTGTCACTCTCATATCTGTAAATTAAAGTACCTCAGGATATGTTCCCTTTCTAAGTTAAAAGCATATACGTACACACACATATCTATTCCTCCTCCCACCTTTTCCTTTTCACTTAATAAAGTAAAAGCTCCAACCTCCTTTTCAGGCAGCCTGATCTTCTTCAATTCATCATCAGAGGGTTTCATCTGGATGATGCATTATCCTAACCCATCACTGGAGTCCAATCCCTTTGGTAATATATTACTCACTGCCAAACGCCAGCTGGCAAGAATTGCTTTTGTGATTCTCAACAAGAGTTACCTCATTATTTAAAACGATGAATTATTTTTGAGAGGATAACTACTAGTTGAAGAAAGGGAGAGTGTGTTAACACCTGGTCTGGGAAGGTACCCAAATCCAGCCAAGACTGTTAGAAGTCTTTTCTTTAATGAATGGGCACAACTTCATCTTTCCATTTTGGAAAGTGAACAAGCCCTTCTGGGGAGGATAGTGAGAAACATTACTCTTCCTGTTTGGAATGGATTCAAAGACAGTAAGGAATGTGTACCAGCTCCTGAAAGTGGCACAGCTATAGACACTCAGGAGGGACAGAACTGTTCAAAAGGAGAAACCACACATTTGCATTGTCTTGAGAGAAAGTTGATCCTCTTTGGGGCTGACAGAATGTTTTTCATTTCTAGGGGATATTCATGTCTCTCCTTGACAGACTGACAGTAAGAACTAGAACTTTTCTCACAGACACCCTGTGTGACAAAAGAGGCATTATGCCTCTTTTATTCTTCTTGTTTTAAAGAAGAACTAAGGTTCAGAGAGGTTAAGAGAATTTGCCATGGACATGTAACTAGTAAGTGGCAGAACCCAAAGACAGGAGACCTGGAAGGTGCAGTTTTCATAATATTTTGCTGCCTTTTCAAGAGGATGTTGCTGAGGAGATAGCTGTTTACTTTGGCTTCAAGAATGATTTGAACTTTACACCAGTTATTATACTTTTATTATACTTTTAAAAGACCAGATTGAAGTAGGCAATGCCAATAACAAAATCTATCCCCCCTCCTCTGGTGCTTTAAGGATTATAATTCAGGCCAGTCCAGTCACTTAGGCTTGGGATTAGAGTACAATGAGATACTCAGGGGCCATAGACTATTTAAAAATTATAAGTTTGCTCAGCCACTGACAAAAGGTGCAATAAAGGTACAACATGACTTCGGATGGCTGCAGCTTTCTTCTGATTTTGTGTCTGTAACAGAAACAGCACCCAATGCGAGAGCTCCGCTGACTCTTGAGGCAGTAGGAATCCCATCAAGTCCAAGGAGCCCTGACCCCTGATCAGCCCGACTTTTTTATAACTCAGCTGACCAGAAGTCACACCAATAGTTGCATCTCTTATACCTCAGACTAAGTGAATCCTTCTTGCCCCTTTAAAGAGGAATTGGTTCAGCCTATATAAAAGAGCCGTCTCTCTTACCACAAGGAGGTAAAAAATGGCAGCTTCTTAGATGTAAAAGAGTGCTTTTTGGATAGGGGGAAAGACAATTAGTGTTAAGTGACTTGCCCAGGGTCACACAACTAGCAAGTGTCTGAAGCCAGATTTTAATTTAGGTGCTCCTGACTCCAAGGCTGGTGCTCTATCCACTGTGCCACCTAGCTGCCCAAAAGAGTTCTTATTACTTGTGTGACAACAACAATTATGGTGGGTGCCTATTGTTTTGTATCTACATTTTATGGATAGCAGTTAAAAGACTTGTAGTTCATCATATTTTATCTTTGGAGAAACTGAAGTTTTGAAAGTTTAAGTGACTAACTGAAGATCATCTCATGAAATAGTGGCAGAACATTACACACAGCTTCTGTCTAAATGCACCCTTTTCATGTTGTTTTCCTTTTTCCAAAGACAGCACAGCCTTGCAGATGCATTGCCATTAATCATGACCTTAACACACTGACATTGAATTTTCTCATAATGTAGAACACTTGTCTTTATGTGGTACATTCTATTTATTCAGCCAGCCAACAAATATTCATTAAGTGCCTCTTATATACCAGGCACTTTGCTAAGGACTAGAGATACAAAGAAAGGTGAAAATAAAGCACAAACCCCACAGTCCTTGTTGTCAAGAACTTCCCAGTCTATTGAGGGAGATGGCATGAAAACAACTATGTACAATCAAAACTTATCCAGTATAAGTTGGGGGTAATCTCAGAGGGAAGGAACTAATATCAAGCAGAACTGGGAAAGGGTTCTTGCAAAATGTGGAAACTCAGCTGAGATTTGAAGGAAATCAGACAAGCCTGGAGGCAAAGATGAAGAGAAAGAGAAGTCCTGGAATGAGGGACTATCTGCAAAAACACCTGGTGTTGGAAGATGGAGTGTCTTGTTCAAGAATAGTAAGGATGCTAGTGTAACAAAATTATGGTACGTTTAATAATAAGACTTAAGAAGACTGGAAAGGTTGGATGGGGCCATGTTATAAGGAACTTCAAAGGCCAATCAGAGGATTTTATATTTAACCCTTGATATGATAGGGAACTACTGCAGTTGATTGAATGGGGGAGGGGGGTGACATGTCAAACCTGTACTTAAGGAAGATGACTTTGATAGCAGACTAGTGGATAGATTGGAGTGGAGAGAGACTTGTCAGGTACGGCAACCAGCAGGCTATTACAACAGTCTAGGTATGAGGTGGTAAGGGCTTGTGGCAAAGTGGTGACACTGTGAGGGGAGAGAAAGGGAGGATGGATTGTACAAGATGTATCATTAAGGGAAAATGTCAGGATTTTCAATTGATTTTCAACTTTTAAAGTTCTTTACATCCATTTTTTTATTTGGCTCTCACAATACCCGTTGGCATACCACAGGGTTCAAGGCTAGTGAATTTTCATAAAACTGCTTGTTGGTAGAGAAAGAATGATTACTGTGTAAGGTGCAAAGTTGGGTGAGAACTGAGGAAGAGAGAATCCTCCTTGCTTCAAGAGAAGACACATGGTCCCAGACTCTTTTCTAGGAAAAACCATGTAAAGACAAAATACTTGGAAGGCAGACTGGGAGGGAAAAGTTACCCCAACCTTCCTTAATACATCCCTGATTTCCAAATTGCTTTAGAGACTTTGGGAGTTTCCCTTTGGGTGATATTGGGGACTTCCTTTGGCTGAACTGAAATATCTCTTTCCCAATTAGAAATCTCATTCATTCTGTGCATTATCCAGTATATTCTGATCTATATATATTTCTCTGATTTCTGTTTGCTATCTGCTTGGTTAAAGGAGTTTATTTGCCATTCATTGTTTGTGATGGCCTTTTGTGAAGCCAGCATTTGATGGGAAAGGCTCCAGACTTCAGTTATAAACTTTAATTCTTCCTTTCTAAGGGATAGTGACTAGAAGATCAGTTTCAACCTAAAAATCATTTCCCCTAGCATAACAACATTTAGGGGACTAGACACATTTAATCCTGATCTGGTCTTCCTCTCTGATAAGACACAAGGTGCCAGCTTAGTGGCCCCCTTCTCCTGCTTCTCTCCAAGCAGGTATTAAAGTCTCCTTTGGAGAGAGTTGGATGAGATTCCAGAGATATCTATTCACACCTCCTTGTAATATAAATTTAGACAAACACACGTAATCATATAGATAAATTGCATTAGCAACACATATATTCTTCATAGGCTATTATGGAATTTTGTATGAATAAATTCACTTTAAAACATAAATGGTTGTAAATATGTTTTAAAAGTCAAGTGCATAATAAGTTATGTTTTTTTCCAGATTGTAGTAAATTGTAATTAAAATTCCCAAATTGCAATCTGGGGTGGGGGCCAGATGTTGTCCTCATCATATTTCTGAAATCAGAATATTAGGAAGGAGGGATGAGAATAACCATTTGCCTACTACATGCCAGGTGATGCATTAAGCACTTTTTACAAATTTATCTCAATCTGATCTTGATAGCAATACCATAAGATAGGTGCTATTATTATCCCCATTTTATAGCTGGGAAAATTTACACTGCTAGTAAATGTCTGAGGTCAGATTTGAACTCAGGTCTTCCTGATTCAAGGCTTTACTCTGTATCTCCTGTGCCATCAGTTGCCTCTATATTAACACTTTTGCTCACTATTCAAGCAGAAATGTATGTAATACTTAGGATTATTTATTTATTTGCAATTATTTATTTGCCTTAAATGTTTATGTTGGTATGGTTGGCATTCAAGAGGCTACTGATTTCTTCCTAGGTTTTTCCTATAACTTGGGTAACCATGTTATTACTCTACCATATGGTGGGTGTTATATCCTTCCTTATAACCATATAACCTGAATAAAAGGCTGAATCCACAGGTGTCACTGCAGGTGTACACTATTCCCTACCTGGTACAGACTATAAACATTTGTTAAGCATTTACTGTGTCCCAGGCACTGAAGCGTTGAGGATAAAAAAAAAAGATGTCCTGACTCTCAAGGAGTATATATTCTATGGAAAATCTATCTATGTATCTATGTATCTGTCTGTCTCTCTGTCTACCTACATATATATGTGTGTATACATATATATTCCTGACTTTGATTTTTTGTTTGTCTTGACCCCTCTGTAGCAGATGACCCTTTTGACCAACCCTTCTTATTAGATACTCTAGACCAGGGGTTGGGAATCTGCAGCCTCGAGGTCACATGTGACCTTCTAGGTCCTTGGGTTCAGTCTTTTGACAGAATCCAAGTTTTACAGAACAAATCCTTTTATTAAGGGGATTTGCTCTGTGAAATTTGGATTCAGTCAAATAGATTATTAGCATTTTTCATCCCACTCAGAAACTCTTACCCAAATTTAAAAATATATGTAAAACAGAATTTCTCTCTGCCTCCTCCAAGATTGACTCCTTTTTCTTGTCCATTCATTTCAGTCATGTCCAACATTTTGTGACCTAACTTTAGGTTTTCTTCGTGGTTTGCCATTTCCTTCTCCAGCTCATTTTGCAAATAAGGAAACTGAGGCAAATAAGGTTAAGTGACTTGCCCATGGTCACAAAGCTAGGAAGTGTCTGAGGCCAGAATTCCTCTTCCTGACTCTAGGTCTGGCACTCCATCAACTGTGCCACCTAACTGTCCTCAAGAGTGACTTCTATTGAAATTTTATTTCTATTAATAGAACCACAATTCACTCAGATACTCATATTCTAAATCTTGTTATCTTTACCTTTTTCTTTTCTCACACATCATACAATCAGTTCCCAAAGCTGACAAATTTCATCTCCTCGGCATTTTCTAGAATCTATCTTTTTTTCTGTTTACATTGTCCCTTACCTAGTACAGACTCTTATTACTCTACATCTATAACCTTCTAATTATTCTCACTACCTGCAGTTTCTCCTCTTCTCCAGTCTATCCATAATAATAGCTAGCATTTACATAGCACTTTAAATGCAGAGCATTTATTTTATCCTCACAACAATCCTAGGAGGTGGGTGCTATTATTTTACTCATTTTACAGATAGGGAAACTGAGGCAGATGGCGGTTAAAGGATTTGCCCAGGTTCATATAGCTAGTAAATGTTTGAAGATGGATTTGAACTCTAAAAACTCAAGGTTTTTGAGTTATGACATTGTCAAATCTTTTCCATAGAAAGATTTTTTTTTGTGATGAGGATAGATTAGGAGGAGGAGAGATAAAAAGGAATATGAGTAAGGAGGCTATTATAGGAGTAAGAGAACTGTATTTTTCCTGACTTAATTACTTCCCTCAAACTCTTTGCTATCAAGCCCTCTTTGCTCATTATGGCTTCTACAATTCTCACCAAATCCCCCACAGTAGGTGCTATATAGATCAGTTCTCCAGTATTGTCTTCAGTAATACACCCAGTAAATTCTGAATCACCCAGATTAGGTAATTCACAGAGAATCAATGAGTGGTCTCTCTAGCCTTTAACTTGTCACAAATTATCTTACTATCATCCAATTCTTTGACATTTATCTTCAAAGTCCTTATAATGTCATCATTATTATTATTATTATTATTTTGTCAGCACTTCTAAAATCAAGAGATTCCTAAGAGTTTCCAGTTCAAAAACTTAATAAATATTTTTAGTTTTAGTTTTTAAATAAACATTCATTTAAAAAGTTAATTCTAAATTCTCTTCTGTTTTAAATCCCTTCCCCCATCCATCTAGAAGGAAATCAATATGACAGCCATTATACATGTTGCTACATTTTTTAAAGCCATTTATGCCACATTTGGTCAATAATTTTTCAATCAGTAAATAAACATTTATTAAGCACTTACTGTATGCCAGGTACTGTGCTAAATTCTGGGGATAGAAAAAGAGGCAAAGGCCAGTTCCTATTCTCAAAGAGCTTACAATCTAACAGAAGAGGTAAAATACAAAAAAACAAAAAATGCAAAGCAGGCTACATACAAGATAAATAGGAAGCAATTAAGAGAGGGAAGGCACTGGGGTTAACAGTGGCTGGGAAGGCTTCCTGTAGAAGGTTGGATTTTATTTGGGAATTAAAAGAAATTGGGAACATCAATAGTTAGAGCAAAAGAAAGAGAATGTTCTAGTTAAAGGGGTACTTCAGAGAGAATGCCTAGAGCTAACAGCCGGGAGGCCAATTTCACTGGATTGAAGACTGCATGTTGGGAAAAGGTGTAAGAAGACTGGGAAGGTAAGAGAAGGTTAGGTTATGAAGAATTTTGAATGCCAAACTTTTATTTTTTATTAATAGATAATAAAAACATTCAACAAGGCCACATTATAGAAATACAATATTATATGACAATGATGGAATAAACAATGCTGTCAAAAAGTGATACATAACAACTATGCTACTTAGCAATGATAAAGTAAATTTTGTAAATTAGTCATTCTTTTTTTTTTTCTTTTGATGAGGCAGTTGGGGTTAAGTGACTTGCCCAGGGCCACACAGTTAGTAAGTATCAATTCTCTGGTCTGAGACCAGATTTGAACTCAGGTCCTCCTGACTCCAGGGTGGATGCTCTATCCACTACGCCACCTAGGTGCCCCAAAATTAGTCATTCTTAAAAGAAACAGGAACATAGAAATAAAAAAAGTATTCATAATCACAAAGCAAATAAAAAATAAATCTTTGATGAGTCCCTACTTAATAATTTTACAACATTAAGGGGACAGTATGGTGTCCAGTATTGTCCAACAACTTCTATTATTTTTCACCATAATATGACTCATTTCTCAAATGAATTTCCTGGTATAAACAATCCTTCTGTACTTTAGGAAGTAGTATAAAATAATATGAATTTTTTTATCAATTTTTTTTTTCTTATAAGCTCTGAGTCCCTAACCAGAGATAGCACTTGTGGCAAAATTCTTCAGTCTTAGATTTATTACTACTTCCTTGAGAGGAATGTTTTCCACCTTCTTTCTTCTTTATAACTCTCTTTTGTACAAGTACATCATTAATAGCAGATAAGTGCATGTCCATGTTCAGAGAAAAAAAGGATTTACTCTCCCACACAAGATCTCAAGAGGAGAAAAGACATAAAAAATTATTGCCTTGGGATCTCTAGTTGAGGGCTGTGATGTAGGGTTCAGTAAAATGGAATTGCTCCAACATGCATACCTATTTCCTGATCATCCCAAACAGCTTCACTCCCAGAGTCCTGATTCCTTTTTTTGTGACAGTTGTAGCTTTATTTCTATTCTCCCCTATTCATTCCCTCAGGAGATAGCCTTCTCTTCAAGTCTGTTTCCCAGATTCAAGAAACTAATGAATAAAAATCACCTAGCAGTACGTCCTTATTATTATTCATCCTTACTTGCTTTCCAACTGGTACCTAGACCTCAAAAAGGGATCAACAGACATGGTTACATTTTTAATATTTGTGTTAATACCCCATTATTGAACTCCTTGGTTATGATCAGGTCTGTGAAAGACAGACTTCCTTACACAGACAAAAAAATAAGAAACCTTTAGAAGAATGAAGGCCACATAAGAAAAGTGGAAAGATGTGAAGCTACAATTGACAGAACACAGCAACTGATTGGATAAGGTAAGTGAGGGAGGTAAGATTCAGGAATGATTCTGAGGTTTTAATGCCTTTTAATTTAGAGCATGGTATTACTCAATAGTAATAGAAAATTTCAAGGAAAAGTCTAAGTTTAGGGAGAAAGGCAATGAATTCCATTTTTCAGCTTGTTGAATTTGATATGCCAATGATATGTAGATAGATATATCTAGTAGGCAGTGGGAAATGTATTATTTTGGAGTGATATTGGGATTTGACACATACTAGTAGTCACATAATTCAAGTCTACTCAACAAATATATACTTAAGAACCTTCTATGTATATGTAAGGTATTGTGATAGGCACTAGGTACTTAAAAAGAAAAAAAAAGAGTCTGTTTTCATGAACTCATTGGTATGTGGGGGAGGGCAGTAGTGAGGGCTGGGGAGAAAATACAACAGAAATAAGTATAGTATAAGGAGAGTTGAGGGCAGAGAGAACAATATCAACTGGGAGGATCATGGAAGCCTTCATAGAAATATGAATTGAAGCTTTAAAAAAGGAAAGGATTCTGAGAGAATAAGGCAAGGAATGAGTGTATTCCAGACATGGGAGGTGGCTTGTCGAAATGCAAGGCAGTGGGAGGTGGAATTTCAAGTTTAGAGAACAGCTCATAGTCCAGTTTAGTTGAATACAGAGCTGGAATAGCAGGAAATAAGGCAGGAAAGGTAGGCAAAAACTACATTGAGGAGGGCTCATGTTCCAGACTAAGGACTTTGTATTTTTTTTTCTTATTGGCAATGTAAAGCCACAGAATTTATGGGGTACAGGCCCAAGCTGGGATCTTTGCTCCTCACCCCAAAAAGAATTTGGGTCCCATTTGTCTACTGAACTCTCCTTGAATTCTCCCACTTGATAAGGAAGTTTCTAGCATTTGCCTGAGGCTATAATCATATCAACTGGCCTTTTACTATCACTTATGACCAATATCCCAATTCTGTTACCTCTGACCAGCCCAACCTCCGTTGTCTATTACCTATAGATGGCCCTGGCTACTTCTCACCCTTGAACCTATCTAGACCCCATTCTTTACCTCACAGTCACCCCCATCAAGATCCTCCTTAGATCCCTCCCACAGTCTGTCTGTATATAAGGTCCATCTTGTCTCCATTATGGTGCTCAGATTCCTTAAGAAGCTAGCCAAGGGCTCAGATTCTTATAATCTAGCCAATAGCTCACAAAAGTTCAGATTCTTTAAGAGTCTGACCAATATGGCAGATCTTTAATAAACCTTGTCTTTGGCTGAAAGAAGTCTTGGGTTGAATTCATTGGGGCAGTACCCACATGTTGTGATTTTGGGTTCCCATCACCCTAAACCTCTAAACCTCAACAGAACAATATTTTTTCCTTTTATCAAAGCATCTCCATAAAGACTCATCTACATAGAAAAGAGAATGAATGGGAAAAAAAACTAACAAACAACATTTATTAAGCACTTAATATATGCCAGGGATTGTGCTCTATGGGAGTGATACAATCACCAAGATTGTTATGTTTCTTAAAAAAAATTCTCTTTACTCCTCTACTTTTTGTTTATAAAGCCCTGTATTTATGACTCAGGTTCTGTGGCTTCTCTATCTTTATTTTTTTTTAAAATAAATTTTAATTTTTTTGTTTTTACATTATCTGTGTTTTCTTAAAAAGAAAATACCTTTGCTTCCCACAGAGCAATCCCTTAAAACCAAAAGTTAGAAAAGTAAAAAACTAGTTTAGCAAAACCAAAGAAAACAAATTTTAGATTTAAACAAAACAGAAAAAAAATCTATTAAGATATGTAGTGTTCTAAATCCGTAGACTCCCATGTCTGCAAGGAAATTTTTGCTTATATTTCGTCTTGTGGGTCAAGCTTTGTTTTGATAATTTCACAGTATTTTATTTGATTTTGTTGTTGTTGTTCTTTTCCATTATATTGTTATAGTAATTGCATATATTCTTTTTCTGATTTTGCTTATTTCAATTTGTATCAGTTCATAGAAATGATTTGTATCCATTCATATTCTCTGTATTTATCACATTAATCATTACTTATGGCACAATAAAATTATATTCACTTAAAAGAGCTTGTTTAGCCATTCTCCAAATGATGAACATCTGTATTTCCTATATTTCAAAACAACAAAAGGTGCAGCTACATATTCTTGGATATATCATTTTTGTCACTGACCTCCTTGAAAGCATCCATGTGGCTTTCCTTCAATTAAAATTCTCTTCCCTGTAGTTTTTACTATAGCCAAGTTCCTCTCTCAGGTAGTTGAGGAAGATTTGTAAGAAAGGAGAAAGGTATAATATTTCCACTCATAAAACCCACCTAATTCATAAGAGTCATTATTAGCTTTCTTGTCTGTAACCCATAAGAAAAGAGTAAGGGAAAACAAGTCTTTATGCAGTATATATATTGGATTTACTTCATTATTTATATATTGTCTTTCTCATTAGAGTGCAGTGACTGCCTCTGCCTTTCTTCACCTTTTATTAACCCAATGCCTCATATATTGTAAGTACTTAATAAAAGAGTAATTGATCAATAGACATACATGTGTCTTTCTATTGACAACATCAACAAACCTCACCTCCATAAAGATTCCTCCCTTTTCTATTGTTGTTATACTGATCAGAACAAATATCTAATAAATGCAAAGGAATCAAATATTGATTGGAACCTAGCTGTTAACTGTAATGTTTATAGGTAATTTTAATAAATTGGATTTTTTTTTCTTCAGAAGCTGAGGTTGATTTAAAAAGCTGCTTTGGATAGAGACTGTCTTAGCAAAACAGCCCTTTACAACTGACTTCCTAAAAAGCTTTCATTCTCTTGAGAACAAAGCATTTTAAGTATCATTTTAAAAGAATTTAATGAGATGTGGAGAAATACATTTACAATTCTTTTGTGGCTACACCAAATAAAATTCATAACAAACTTGTGTCTAACCCACATGAGGAAGTGAGTACATGAGGGTGAAAATAATGTCACAGAAGAGACTTCCTTCTGCCCTCCAGAGAATTGTTAGAAAAAAAGATGATATAAGATGAACCTAATCTCAGCCTCAATAACCCTCAGAATCTGGACAGAATCAATGAAACAAGGAAAAACTTCAAAGTGTTCAGGGCCAAATTTAATAATCAACCCTGAGAGGTATTTGTTGTCTAGCCCACACCAAGTTCAGCAAAGGACTTAAAAATTTGTTGGCACATAAAACTTCTTCGCCTCCGTCTCTTATATAAATAGCTCAGAATTTTTTTTTAACATTTAAAGGTCTCAGCGGAGCAAATTTAATATGAAATGATTTGCAGTAGCCCAAGTAGACAAAATAGTTACTAAAACACTAATTATTATTGTTAAGGGGAGTTAATTCTTTGGCCTTTAATTTCTGATAGTCTAAAATAAGAGAAATGCAGAATTGAGAGGGACCTCAGAAATGAATGATATAGTTCAATAGCTATCTAAAGCATAAAATCTGCTGTGACATCCCAGACAAGTGACTGGCCAACCTCCATTCAATGACTCTCAGTACTCATAGAGGCAGCCACTTAGCTGAAACGAATCCTGCAAATTTTGTACATTGGTTCTGGTTTTTTTTTTTGACAAAGTGAAAGATATGTTAGAAACCAATATTCTACCTATATTTATGAACTCTGTTCTCTACAACCTGCTTGTATATGATCTACTTTACAGAATTTTTGTTCGTTTTGTCCATCAAACAGCAATATTTATTAAATGCTTGTGGGCCATATCATAATAGATGCTAGAGGTGATACAAAACTTGACTCTAACCCTCATAGGAGATGACACATATGCAGATAAATATATATTATACCATAAGTACATTAGAGAGGTGCAAGTAAGAGTGTTATGTTACAAATCAAAGGGGAGGTCATTATTGAATGGGGAGTAGGAATGGACACAAAAGCTCTTTCCAGAAAGAATGTTCCTCATATTGCTACCCCCCTCAAAAAACAAAACAAAACAAAACAAAAACAAAATACAACCCTGCTATCAAAAAGGACTGCTCAGCTGGAGCACCCAAACACACTTCAGGAAAGGACCTTTTTTATTGTCTCAAAGTCAAAGAATAAGTTACAAAACAAATTAGAAATGCTTTGGAGATTGTCTAATATTTTTGATTATTCCACTTTATGCATAGTATGAATAATTGAGCAGTCCAAAAGAAAAAAAATTCAAAGGAATTGAGAAATAAATAATGTCATAAAAGTTGTCTCGTGACTCAATTAGAAGTTAATATTTGGAGGATATGGATTCAGATGAAATAGAAAGAAGTGAGGAAGATTCATAATGTTACAAAATGACTCTATCCAGTTGATGCTTGGTACCCCGTTTAATACAAGTACTATTGTAGAACAGGAACTCAATAATCAGTAAAGTCATTCATTTATTCATCAAACATTTTTTACTATTCCCAGAGCACTGAAATCATCATTGAGGCAAGTATACAGTATATGTAAAGCGTGGATTCTGCCTTCAATGATAAGGTTCATATTCATCATAGAAGATGTATGATAAATGTAATGGCTAATCACAACTCCAGAAAGAGGATGATGAAGCATGTTTTCTACCTCTTGGTTAAGTATTGATGGACTAGAGATAAAGAATAGAGCAGACATTTTTCAAACATGGCCAATGTTTGATTATATTTTGACTATGCTAATTTGTTACAATGGAGGGATTTTATTTACTTATTTTTGGAAGGGCAGGGAGACTTGGGAGTGCAGGGAAGAATGTGTAGGTAGTAATAGGGATACCAAAAAGAAGAAAAGAAAAAAAAGAGAAGAAAAAAATGTAATGACAGTAGTTGCTATCACAGAACTCTATGCAAAAGTCTTCATGAATCCTCGATGAATGAATGAGTTTAAAAAGAGAAAGAAAATTCATGATACAATGCAAATCCCACATGTGTATTTGGAGATGTTCTCCTATGTTTGTGGAGGGACTTCTCTTTTTTATGTAATCAGAACCAGAAATAAATTACCTCAGAAAGGTTGACATATTGTAGAAATGTGATGAAACTGTTTTATCTGTTGATAAAAACCCACTCAAACCCATACGTTAATGTGATACTGACAGAGTCATCGGAGCTGTTGGCAAGATGATTGTGGGCCTCACCATCACTTCTTCGTTTCTCCAACCCTGAACCTTTTGGTCCATCCAGATATCATCCCAGTTACCCTCCCTTTTATTTCCAAACTTAAAACAGTTGTCTATACTCGACACCTCCACTTCCTCCCAACCCACTATTTCTCAACCCCTTTCAGCCAGACTTCTGATCCTTTCATGAAATGAAACTGTCTTCAGCATCTTTCTATTCCTTTTATGATAAAATGCTCACCTCTCTTTTTTTTTTGAAATTCACAATGTTTACAACCTACCCTTAATTAGATTGATTTCTCATTGCCCTCCATTAGTACCCCATATTACAGCCATAACCGGTTATTACCCATGCAAGCTATTCCATTCCTTGCTTTCATGCCTTTGCACAAGGGGAGTCCCCATATCTGAAATGTTTACCCTCCACAACCACATTTTGGAAGCCCTTGCTTCCTTTAAGACTCAGTTCAGATGTCACCTAATAGTGGAATCCCTTTCTAATTCTCATAGATGTTAAATTTCTTCCCATTCTTCCTTGAAATTACTTTGTATACATTTTATATTTTGTTACCTCTAATAAGATTAAGCTCCTTTGTCTTTGTATTTCCTGGCATGTAGAGGGCATTTAATATTACTGTGGAGGATACCACCATCCTCCCGGTCACTTAGGCTCTCAATTAGGTATCATCCTTGATTCTTTGCCAGGTCACACCCCAACTCTTTCATACCTAATCTGCTGCCAAATCCTATTATTTCTACCTTTGGGATATCACTTGAAAATGCTCCCCTCTGAAAAGGACCTATTTATACAAAATACTTATAGCATCTCTTTTTGTGGTGGCTAAGAATTAGAAATTGAGAGAAATGGCTGCATGAGTTGTGGTCTATGATTGCAGTGAAATATTATGTTATAAGAAATGATGAGCAGAATGATTTCAGAAAAACATGGAAAGACTTATATGAACTGACACAGAGTGAAGTGAGCAGAACCATGAGAACATTGTACTCAGTAACAGCAATATTGTATGATGAAAAACTGTAAATGATTTGTTTTCAGCAACATAATGATCCAAGACAATCCCAAAGGACTCATGATGAAAAATACTATCTACCAGAAAGAAGTGATGGCATTTGAATACAGACTGAAGAATATTATTTCCCTTCCTTCCTTCCTTCCTTCCTTTCTTCCTTCCTTCCTTCCTTCCTTCCCTCCTTCCTTCCTTGCTTCCTTCTTTCCTTTTTTTTTTAATTTTCTTCCACAAAATGACTAACATGGAAATGTGTTTTACATGATTGCATACATATAAGCTTTATCAGATTGCTTACTGGATCAAGGAGGGGGGAGAGAAGGAAGAGGAGGATAGATTTTGGAGCTCAAAACTTGAAGAAAAAGAATGCCAAAAATTATTTTTACATGTAATTGGGGGGAAATAAAATGTTATTAAAAAGAAAGAAAGAAAAAATATCCCCCTCTCTCCTCTGACACTGCAATCATGCTGTTCCAGGCCTTCACAATCTTACCTTTGGACTATTGCAATAGTCTTCTTATTGAGCTCCTTGACCTCAGTCTCTCTCCACTCCAATTCATCATCCATTCAGCTGTCAAATTCATCCTTAAATACAGGTCTGATCATGTCACCTCCCTATTCAATCAGCTCTAGTGATTCTCAATTGCCTTCAGAATAAAATATAAAATCCTTTGTTTGGTGTATAAAATGCTCCATAACCTGGCTTTTTCCTACCTTTCTGGTCTTCCTACACATTACTTTCCTCAGTGTACTAATTTTGCAGTCTAGTGACAATGGCCTCTTTGTTTCACAAAGGAAACTCCATCTACTGACCAAGCCTTTTCACTAGTAGTCTTTCATACCAAGAACTGGCTCCCTCTTCATTTCTACTTCTTACTATCAGTAGCTTCCTTCAAGTCTCAGCTAAAGTCCCATCTTCTGTAAAAAGCCTTTCCCAGTCTTCCTTAACCTTAATGTTTTCTCTCAAATTATCTCCAATTTATCCTGTATCTCTTGTTCATACATAATTGTTCGCATGTTGTCTCCGCATTAGACTGTCAGCTCCTTGTCAGTGACTGGCAAATAATAGGCATTTGACAAATGCTAGTTGACTGACTGAATTGAATTATAGGTCATAACTGCTCTTTTTACCCAGTGATAGTTCCATTTTTAACAACTTCAATATTAATCCTTAGTTGTGAATGGGAAAAGAAGATTAGAAGTCTAAATCTTTAGCTGGCAACTTTAGGAGGCCATTTTGCAGTTCCTTTTATTTATTAGTTTCATCTATTTGTTTATCTATTTACATTTTTAGTATTATTTATTTATTAGCCTTTTAAAAAAAGTTACACTCTTTTAGTATAATTTGCTCTGTTTTTCTGGTCCATTTCTCCATAAGTAGGAAGGCTGCCTAGAGATATTACAATAATAATGATTTTTATAGCACTTTTTCATATATTTTCTCATTTGACCCTTACAATAATTCTTTAAAGAAGGCAGTACAGCTATCATTGTCCCCATTTTGCAAATGAGAAAAGTGAGGGGCAGAAGGAAGTAAGAAGTAAGTTGCCGAAGATGACATGGGACTCAGACTGGACTTGGGATTTCCTTGGTAAGAGAAACTTTCTCCTTGGTATGTATGAGACATTTCCAGAGAAGGAAATTAATTATTAATTAATTAATTAAAATTAATTAACCACTAATAAATGATACAGCTTAGCATCTTATGTTCAAGGGATTGTTTTAGACAGTTGCCTTAGGTACTGTGAAGTTAAGAGAGTTTCCTATGGTTACTCAGCTAATATGTATCAGAAGCAGATTTAGAACCCAGATCTTCTTTACTCTGAAGCCAGTTCTTTTTCCACTAAATAAGAGGTAAGATTTGGACTCAGATTCTTTTCTTCCAATTCCAATGTTCTTTACCCAACACCATCCTGCCTAGGATATGAGTACCTAAAGCTTTAGATACTTTAGGTACTTATAGATAGCTGGAAGGGACCTTATAGATAAACTAGTCCAACTCCCTCATTTTATAGTTTACGAAACCTAATCCAAAACAAGTTGCTACTTCCTTAAAATTACCTAAGTGGCAGAGATGGGGTTTTTGGGTACCAAACCCAATGCCTTTTTTTAAAGTTATTATTAATTACGAGTACTACAGAATATTTCAAGAGGACTAAATCAAAGGATTTCCTAAGATTCTATAATAAACTTCTCAGATTAGAGCAGTCCAAAGTCCCTCACATAGTTAAGATCCTGTGAGCTTCTAGAGAGCAGAAGATTTTTTTCTTACTTTGTCCTTTCTTTGTCTCCTCAGTGCTTAGCACAGTGCCTGACACATAGTATGTGCATAATTAATGCTTGTTGACCTCACTTGGGATGAAAGCTCAAGTGATGAGTCATGAAATTATTCTAGCAGAACCATCACTCTCACTATCTTGCTAAACATAGTCTTTGTCAATCTTTGCCAAGTCATAAGGCTTGGAAGGAAAATTCTCCCATACATGCAGAATGGAAAGATAGCTAGCTAAATATTACACCTTTTGCCATTGAGACTCCCAACCAGCTACAATGGGTTTTGGCACATGCCCAGAACACCTTCTGTGTTAAAGATGCCAGGGACCTGATTCTGTGAGACAGGGGACCTGGCTCATGAGCAGATCTTCTGAATCAGCCTGCCAAGTTATTGAGAGTAGCCTTTTTCTATTGGCTGCATAGTTAGACTTGTTTGTGTCTTTAAATTTACCCAACTGAGGCAGAGTGGTGTCCAGTGGTGAAGAACTCATTGACTCATAGCAAGTGACACCATGTAGTGAGTAAGTAAGGGCCTGAGGGCTGTCTCCCACTTTTTTTTTTAGTCTATGTGGCCTCAAAAATAGGTTTTGGGTTTTGGTCTGTTTAATTTATCCTTTTGGTTCTAAATGCAGGAATAAGTCCCAGGCCTGGGACTCAAGCCATGGGGACCCTGGGCCTAAATTTCAGGCTGAATGTTTTAGCCATCCTTATTGTATCAGGGAAGCCCCAAAAAGCCAGAAGCGGGGTGAGGAGGGAGGGAAGGGGCAGTTTTGGACTCAAATTATCCTACATAGGAATTAAATTAAATTGTGAGCCTAATTCCTCTCCCCTCCCTAGACACCATCAAAGGGGGTGGCATGGGGGATTTATGCCTCAAGGTACTGGGTAAAATGTTTGTGTACTTGTTCTTGCTATACCTTTGATGTAAAAATTCTTCTGTGAAGCTAATCTGTCTGACTGTTAATTGGTGAAATGGTCATTGGGATGCTAAATTCTCCAAATATAGGATTGCATGAGGTCCTTGAGAGCAGAAATTGCTTTTACTTTTTTTTTGTTGTTGTTGTTGTTACAATTATTATTATTATTATTATTATTATTTTATCCTCAGCACTTAGCATAGTGCTGGGCACGGAGTAAGTTTGACTTGACTTCGAGGTCAAAGACCCAGGAAGTGAGACATCAGATATTTCAGTAAGACCATTATTCTCTTCCTCTTTCTAGGTCTTTGCTAGGTTGAAAGGAAAGTAGAGCTTGTGAGGATAAACCTTAAATGCATGTGAAATGGGAGGACAGCTAATCCTTTTGAAAGTGGAAAAGCCAAACAGCAAATGAAGATAGATATTCACACACTTTAGTTTTCTTCTCTGTATCCATCTCCCCTATATATTTCCACCTGAGTGGAATGGTTGTTGTCAACACCTATTGTGTCTTCCCCAAGCACTTAGAAACAGTGATTATTTTAAGGTTACCTGTAAATAGAGGCTTTCTCTTCTGCCTTTTTCCCAGTGGAACCTTGTTGCTTTTCATCCAAAGAAATGGTTCATTGTTCAGGCCGCTGCGAACTTGCCCAGGCCTCGGAAGCCTCTATGCTCAGCCTTGGGTAGCTTTGGGGAATTGAAATTCCTTGGTGGCAATGTTGTAATAAACCATTTTCTTTGAAATTGATAGATTGCGATAGTGGGGAGTCAAGTCATTTCTTTTAGCCACTGTAGCTCCTCAAAGTGTATTGGTTATCTCTGCGGGCTTAAGAGGAGACTGTTTTAGAGAAATGTGATTCAGAGGCAGCTTGTTTGCATTTTCAATTCAGGGACAACTCTGGGTGGGCACCTTTCTTTAAATCAGAAACAGAACTTCAGATGGTTACATTTTAACTCTTATGTTTCTTTAGCAAAAGCAAAGACATTATGGGTTTAAAATTTCAAGTAATCAATAAGCAATGATTTATTGAAGAATTATTATGTGCGATCATTATGCTAGTATGCCACAGGATTACACAGAACTCTATGGTTCTCTCTAGTTCTTGCCTTCTGCAACTTTACAGTCTAGTTAGGTAGTTAAGATTACAAAAATCATTCCCATGTGAAATAGTATATAATAAGCTCAGGATAATAGACATTATTCCATAACGACAGAAATTGAGCCAAGGCCTTCTTGACTCCAAGGCCAGGTCTCTATCTACTGCACAGAATTTCCAAATGCTTTCAGATTCTTGCATCATTTAACCCTCACAACCACCTGGGAAAATAAAGCTGAGCATGTATTACATTCACAAAATACTCTTTGGCAGATGAGGAAACTGAGTCCCAGAGAATGTATGTGATCACACAAATGTTGGCAGAGCTGAGATTGGAATCCAAATATCCTGATTCTTAAGTTAGGTTGTTTACTCTGAAATAAGTTGCATTCCTTAGAGTTCATCTCCATTTATATACATTTAGTTTGTGGCCTTCAAATATTCCCAGCTTCCAGGAATTCAGGCTATTATAAGATGAAATTCTCCCAAACCCTAGGGAAGTGAGGTGCCTATGACTAGAGAAAATTGAAAAACCTGTACATGCT
This sequence comes from Phascolarctos cinereus, assembly GCF_003287225.1. Lineage (NCBI taxonomy): Eukaryota > Metazoa > Chordata > Mammalia > Diprotodontia > Phascolarctidae > Phascolarctos > Phascolarctos cinereus. The sequence continues at coordinate 148,801,082 of NW_027556098.1, forward strand.
AATCCTAAATATTTGTGTGTGTGAGCATGGGTGTGGGTGTGGTGATTTATTTCTAATGGAAACTCTTTGGACAATTGCCTTTATTCATGTCCAAAGCTCCAAAACAAATAAAATCCTATTTCCCTTGTTTGTTGTTGCTAATAATGACATTGCTTATGGGCAGACTGAACCAGGACTCATAGCCCTTGAAGACAAGACCTCTTTTAGTATCAAGGGGCCAGATACTGTGATGGCTTTGGCAATAACATGGAGAAGGAGATGAGTAGTTAAATCCATGATGGTTGGCAGGGTACACTTTGCATATTCCAAATAAGATTGCAAATCCCTATCAGAAGGCTTTAGGCAGCTTTCAATTATCCACATGAATGGAAGAGAACTACTGGTAATCTCCAAGGCAATGAATTTATTTGGGGTAGGACTATGAAATAAGATTGTACATTTGAAGCTAGAAGAGACCTTCCAGGTCATAGTGTCCAACAATCCCTTCTGTCTTTTGTGGAAAAGGAAACTAAGGCAAAGAGAAGCACAATGACTGGGCCAAGGTCACACAACTAGTAACTGCCTGAGGCAAGATTTGAAAGTTAGTTCTCTTGACTTCAGGTCTAGTGACTTATCCACTAAAACATGTATCTTTCTCACTGTGACATACAACAAACAAACAAAAACAAAACAACCCCCCCCATCAGAATTTGTAAGACTAAATATTTTCCCCTTCAATGAGGTTAGCTTAGGAAACTACATCAATGATGCTACCATAGCTTAAAGCTTTTCTGGACCCTCTCTCATCTTTTGGAATTGCCAACCAATATGTGGCCAAGATTCAGTTTTTTTAAAACAATCTCAATAGTGTAAAATGTATTTTTTGAGAGTGTTCGATGTGTGAAAACAGCTAAATATCATGACTGTCAAATCTGTTGAATAAGATGTATGATTATAATGGGGACTGCTATTTTGGTTCAAAAACAATATATGACCTCAATGTAAGGACATTGGTTTTGTTGGGACACCCTAAAATTGATTTCAACAGCCAAACCAAAAGGCAGTCCCGGAAATATTTTGCTTTCCAACAACATCATTAGATTAAATATGAAGTAACAAAGTGAGTGGTTTCAAGAATAACAATACTCATTAGTATAGACGTTTCTTGTGTGTGTGTGTGTGTGTGTGTGTGTGTGTGTGTGTATGAAAGAGAGAGAGAGAGACACACACACACACACACAGATATAGATAACAGAGAAACAAAAAGGGAGGAGAGAGTTTAAAATAAGTCATTACTTTATGGTCATCCTGAGTGTGCTTTACATTACAGTCAGACACACTAGTGGCATCGTTGACTACAGATACTCTGATGAGAGTGCAAAACTGCCAGCTGTGTAAAGGAAACTACACAGGATCCTTGGAGAGAATGTAAAGTAATACCCCTATAAGCTGTATCTTTCAAATGGCCGCCAAGCCTCTTCCTTCTTTCTCTCCTCCCAAGTCAACTCTCTATCACACCCTGGGTAACAAATGAGAAATTTTGAGGGTTATTGAGCACTGGAAATTTTCACAGCAGGACTGCTTCTTAGCCCTGGAGTTTGGGTAATTGCCACACATTGGTAAAATTCATAAGAGACAATTGCCCTCCAATCGACATTTCTCTCTTCAAGGTGTAATGGCCTGGGGTGAAGATTCTGGTTTAGGCTATTAGGAACATAGGTAAGAATTCTAACTAACTGTGACTTGCATACTGAGACTACGATTTTGTTCCTCATCCCTCTGTGCTGTGTGTGTGGTTTTCTGTTGGATTATTTTATTTTCTAAACTTTTCACCATTTAAAATATACATTTTGTAAATTTTTGAGTAGCATACCCTTCCAGTTTTATTTCCCACTATTGCCCTGTAACAGCTATCCTTCACAGCTAGACTTATTTCTTCCTTTCCCTGGAACATAATTTAGCCTTTCCAATATCAGTACCTTTGCTCATATCTTTCCCATATTTTAGAATAAAAAATAATAATTTACATGCTCATAGTTCTTTAAATTTTATAAATTGCTTTAAAATAATGCCTTAAATTGAAATGTGAAGTGGCAGAGGCAACAAAAGTTCAGAGGTAGACATTCTTCAAGCTCAAAACAACTTATAAGGTTGGAAGGAAAGATCTATAACACGGGAGTGGAGGGTGGCCCTGAGCCTACATGGACACAACATCAGTGGTGGGATCAAGTGGTGGTGACTGAAGTGGCAGCACCTTGGGAGCTCTTAAGCCAGAGATGGAAAGAGGACCTGCAACTGGGAAAAAAATTACAGGAGATCCTTATGATAGCACTAGACTCAGGACTGGAAGATGTTTGGCAACTTCTGGGTCACAGCTTAAGGGCAGAGAAAAGCACTTCCAGTGAAGAGGGAGCAGGAACCCTGAGAAGTAGTATTGCTCAAGATCCTGAGAAATAAGGGGCCCTTCCTAGGTAAAGACTAGAGCACAGACCAGGAGAGCAGTGCCTGTACCTCTCCCTACATCACACCACCTTGAAAACAATAAAAACTTCCAAACCTTCAAAATTAGCTCTGAAAACAGCAGTGCAAAAATTCTGAAACATAGTACAATGCTCCCCCTACCATGCCTGGAATAGAGCCCACTTTTAACATAAATCCAAAGTCAGGAAATAGGCTGAAAAAAAAAAGAGCAAACAACAACAAAAAATAACCTGACCATAAAAAGCTACTGTGGTCCCAGGGAAGATCAAGACACGACCTTAGAAAAAGGCAAAACAGCTACAAGCAAACCTTTGAAGGGAAAAAAAAACGAATAGGATAGAAGCCTAACAAGAATTGCTAAGAGAGGTAACAAAATGATTTTCAAAATCACATAACAGTGGTAGAGGAAAAATTACATAAAGAAATGAGAGTGAGAGAAGAAAATTATGAAAAGACAATTAAGAGCTTGGAAAAGAGGGACAAACGTACTGAAGAAAATAATACATTAAAAACAGAGTTAGCCAAATGGAAAAAAGAGATCATTGAAAAATATAATTCCTTAAAAATTAGAATTTGTCAAGTGGAGGGTAATAACTCTATGAAACATCAAGAAACAATAAAACAAACTAAAAAGAATGAAAAAAACAAAGAAAATGAAATATCTCATTGGAAAAACAACAGACAGGAAATAGATCAAGGAGAGATAAATTAAGAATTATTGGACTATCTGAAAGCTATAATCAAAGAAAGAGCCTAGACATCATATTTCAAGAAATTGTCAAGGAAAACTACCTCAATATCCTAGAGCCAACAAGTGAAATAGAAATTGAAATAATCTTCTGATCACCACCTGAAAGAGATCCTAAAAATCAAAATTCCTAGAAATATTATAGCCAAATTCCAGAGCTCCCATGTCAAAGAGAAAATGCTTCAAAATGCCAGCAAGAAAATATTCAAATATTGTGGAGCCACAGTCAGGATCACACAAGATTTAACAGCACCTACATTAAAAAATAAATAATAATTGCTCATGAGTAGACCAAACCAATATAATAAGAATGGCATTTTTACATAGGTTAATTAATTTATTTTATAGTGCTAGAATAAATACTAAAACTCATATGGAAGAACAAAAAGTCAAGAATATCAAGAGAATAAATTTTTAAAAATTGAAGGAAGGCAGCAGATTAGTAGCAGATTTCAAAGTATATCACAAAGTGGTGGCTATTAAGATAATCTGGTATTAGCTAAGAAATAGATTAGTGGATCAGTGGAATAGATTAGGTACAGACTACACAGAAGTAAATGACCATAGTAATTTAGTGTTTGATAAACCAAGAGATTTAAGCTTTTGGGATAAGAACTCATCATTTGACAAAAATTACTGGGAAAACTGGAGAGAAATTTGGAAGAAACATGGCACAAATCAACATCTTATACCCTGCAGGCCCTCAATGTCTACCAAAATAAGGTCAAAATGAATAAATGATAAAGACATAAAGGGTGATATCATAACCAAATTAGAGGATCATAGAAAAGTAAAGAGTTTATGACTGAACAAGAAATAGAAATTTTACTTCACAAGAAGCAAAGTAGATAATTTTGATTACATGAAATTAAAAAGGTTGAGCACAAAAACTAAGGTAACCAAAATTAGAAAGAAAATAGGAAAGTGGGAAACAATTTTGTAGCAGTTTTCTTTCAGAAAAACTTTATTTCTCAAATATATATAGAACTGGGTCAAATTTATGTAAACAAATGAACCATTTCACAATTGATAAATGATCAAAGTATTTGAGTGTTCAGTTTTCAGAAGAATAAATCACAGCTACCAATAGTTATATGAAAAAATGCTTTAAATCACCATTGATTTGAGAAATGCAAATTAAAAGAACCCTGAGATGCCATCTCATACCTATCACATTGTGTAACATGATAGAAAAGGAAAATGACAAAAGGAAAAATGAGGACACTGATGAATTGTTGATGGAGTTGTGAACTAGTCCAACTATTCTGGAAAATAGTTTGGAACTACACCTAAAGGGCTATAAGCTATGTACACCCTTTGGCCCAGCAATACCACCATTTGTATCCAAAGAAAGTGAAAAGGACCTATTTGTACACAAATATTTTTAGCAGCTCTTTTTGTGGTGGCAAAGAATTGGAAATAGAGAGGATGCCCATCAGTTGAGGAATGGTTGAAAAAGTTGTAGTATAGGCTTTTGATGAACCTACTATTGAGGTATAAGAAATGATGGTTTTTATAAAAACCTGATAAGATTTTTATGAACTGATGCAAAGTGAAGTGAGCAGAACCAGGAGAAATTGTACATAGTAACAACAATATTGTTAACTATGATCAATTTTGTGAAAGAACCAATAACTGATGAACACAATGATTCAAGAAAATTCCAGAGGATCCATGATAAAAAAAAAATGATGTCCATCTCCAGAAACAAAACTGATGAACTCTGAATGCAGATTGAAGCATACTTTTTAAAAGATCTTTAGATTTATATTCCTTTTGCAACATGATTAATGTGGAAATCTATCTTATATGATTCCACATGTACAATTAATATCAAATTGCTTGCCTCCTCAAGAGGCAAGGTTGGAGTAGTAGGGAGAAAAAGATTTTGGAACTCAAAATTCTAAAAAAAAAACCTTAAAAAATTTTACATGCATTTGGTAAATATTTAACAAAATAAATAAAAATATATTAAATTAAAAATAAAAATAAGAGGTTAAGTGACTTGCTGATAGTTTTACATAGTGAAGATTAGACTTGAATTTTCTTCCTTGCTCCTCTATAATCAAAGTAACACCTCATTGCAATAATTAGCTTGTTTTAAACATTGACACAAAATAACAGCCCCTAACGTCTGCTTGATTCTCTTTTCTTCAACTTTAGGAAAATTCTTTCATGTGAAAAGTTCTGAGGCCAAGTGCAATATTTATGATCCCTCAGTTATGAAATTTCCTAACACCTGGGTGGAGGCTAAGTTCTATGTCAAAACTTATCTCTTTCTGTTTGAGTGTAAATTCAGTTTCTTGGAATTGTTTGGGTAATGAAACAGCATCTATGTATAATAAAAAGGCACCAGTAAGGGATGATGAAGGAAAAGTTAGCCTTTTCTTATGACCTTCCTCATCCTGAGTCTTTTACTTGTAGAGCCAATGATTATGCCTTTCAGAAGCTTTCTTTTCTTTCACACCTCAGTTCTCCATTTTCTCCTTAAAAATGTGCTGGGAATGTCATGCCTATACCAAAATCTTAATGCTCAGGTTCTCAGATTCTTTTCTTCCATTTCTGAGAGAGCTTCTTCCTTTTCTACAAATTGTTTAGGAAGCGATCTTACTGCCCACACATTAATTAATTCCAAGAAGTGTATAGACTCTGGTCATACCCATTTCTGTTTGTATGATTGGATTAAAAAAATCTTAAGTTATCAGAGTGAAAATGGTGTGTTTTCAAACAGTTTTATATTTATGCAACTCTGCCTATCCTTCTATATGAGTTCAAGCATTAACTTTTCTTTGGGACTTTCCCAGCCCATCTCAGTCCAAAATAACATCTCTCCCTCTTTTGTACTCTTATAGCTTATATACACTACTTATATACTTATATATTACATACATAGTATAGTGATAAGAAATATATAATACTTATATATTACTCTTAAATATTCTTTGTTATTTGCATCACCCACTAATTGGCTCATATAAATCAGGTGTATTGCTTTACATTTTACCCATATCGTAGGACATCAATTTCATGTGGTTCATTGTATGCAATGTATTACATGTTGTAGATAATCAATGGATATCTTTTCAGTTGTGAGCCTTTTACTGTCATTTAAAACCTCAATAAAGTTTTCATCTTTGGCAATAATTTGAGTACATTTTAAAGACATTTGATGCCCTTCTTTGCCTAGAGAGCACTGTACTATAGTAAAAGGAGCATTAAACTGGCAGTAAGGAGATATGGGTTCAAGTACTAGCTCTGCTATTAACTAATCTCCACCATAGAACACAGCTTAGTTCAAGTATCCTCTTCAAAACTGTACTCCATTATCCTTAGGGCAAAAGAACACATAACCACAAGTTGTTACCCAGTTATTGAAACTAGCTTAAAGTTAGTGACCCATAAGTTCTGGTCATCACTTAACCTTGTTCATTTACCTTGATATTTTGATATTCATACAAGTCTGGGCCTAACAGACATACAGTCCCCTCATATAAAATGTCTTCCCTTTCTATTTGGTTAAGGTGAAAAAGATACTTAGAGCTCTTACACTGTTGGAGATATTTTCTTAAGACACCATTGCACAACTAGCCAGATGTTTTAATAAAACAACACACCATCTGACCTGCTAACCAGATGGTTGGTTTTATTCTATAACACCTCATTGACCAAGTCCTTTCACTCTTCTTGACTTCAGTGTCCTTTTCAGTAGGATGGAGTTGACTCCAAAGATCTCATCTATTCTCCCTCCCAAAACAGAAAATCTATAATTCTGTCATTACCCATTCAATGTAGGGAGAAAAAAGAAGATCATATGGAAAGTATTTCTGGCAGCAAGGACTGTAGAAGGAGACTCACTTAACTAAATTTCTCTTGCCATCTCCAAATTAAACACCATTACTGAAACAATTTGACTAATATCAGGTTTAATATTCCACAAGAACCTGCAAATTGTTATTTCATTCATTCTGATATTTCTTTTTGTCAATTTATTGGCTTGTATTAAACTGGAAAATAGTGGTATCATTGCTACCATGTCAATATGGTGTCAGCTGAGTTTAGCAATACAATTTTATGGTAGTATTTATTTTATTCTGAATATTAATGGTAGGGTTTTAAAATATATAAATAGAACTATTGATATTTTCCTCAGATTTTCTTAGAGCACTTTGTCTGGACCTCTAATTTGCCATTAGAATTTACCTTTTCCACACTTAATTGTGTGTATTTCCTGTCTCTGAGTGTTACTACATATTTGTATTCAATTTAATAATCATTTATTAATTGCTTACTGTGTGCCAGGCATTGCGCTAAGTACTAGGTACTCAAATACAAGAAAAGCAGGAGTTTACATTCTAATGGGGATGAAGTTAATACATAAGAGGAAGCTGAAAAGAATGGGGACTGATAGGGGGAAGAAAAGAAAACTGAAAATGAAAATTTAAAAAAAAATTTAAAAAAAGAAGACTGAAAATGGGGGAGGAAGTGAGATTAAGGTACCTGGGGTCAAAGGAATGAGAGAAAGTTTGGAGATTCAAGAATGCAGACTGAAGAAGAATTATTGGCCTGTCTATCCTCTTAAAAAAGGAGGCTATAAGAGGAGCCAAACAATCAGAGGGAGAAGCAGCAGGGCAGAAAGTATTTCTAATGTGAGAAGTACTGGAGAAGAGTAAACTTCCAGGGAGAAGAGGTGTCTTTGTCATGTTAGAGAAAGTGTGGAGAGTAAGGAGTACAACCTGTAAAGGAACATTCGATACCTCTTTTCACATAACAACCAATCAAAATGTTTATTGAATTCTTTTCTAACCTTATTTTTTAATGATATCTGTTTTTTTAACTTCACTTCTAAATACATTCCTTATTCTTTTCAACAAATTGTTCCTTGTAACAAAGATTAACAAAGGAAGAGAAAACAGGCAATTTAAATTGAATTCTGATAGCCTTTGATGGTGATACTTACAGAAACAAATCATTTAATTGAGAACAGATGTGTAATGTAGGCAAATTCTTTTAATTTATTGATCACTGAGGAACATTGATCAGTAGATGGACACATATAAAGGCACTATCTATATTGTCTCCAGGTGTTTTCACCAAATAGAAAGAATCTTAGTGTTGTTGGTATGTCTCCAATAAATAGTATGACTCATTTGGGACTATGCCAATGCAAAGACATGAGACAGATATGTGGCTTAGAGAATAGAGCTCCAGGTCTGAAGTTAGGAAGACCTGTGTTCAAATTTGGCCTCAGACACTTACTAGCTGTGTGACTCTGGGCAGGTCACTGAACCTGTGTTTGTCTTAATCTACTGGGGAAGGTAATGATAGATCACTCCAGTATCTTTGCCAAGAAAACCTCATGGACAGTATTAGTGTGTTTTGATCTATGAGGTTATAAAGAGACAAACAGAACAGTTATTAAACACCAACAACAATGAAAAGAAGAGAAATCTGTCATTACTCCTTTCAAAGGGCTGATAAACAAGCTTTTAATCTCTCAGGTAAAAGAAATTCAGAATCCATAGCAGAACTGTATTCACCTGAACAAATCACCTGGATGTCAGGTCACTGGTTAGGCTTTCTCGAAAAAGGGATTTCTGGGGAAGTGGATGGGAAAGGGTGGTGACATCCTACATGGTGTCACTAGAGAGCAAAAGCAGGGGGTAGAGATGAGGCAAAGAATAGTAATTTTTAAATGCAAGGCCCTCTTGTCACACTCAAAAGAAGTCATATCAGCTACTGTCAAAGTGATTAAGGAAAAAATACCCCAGTCTAAATACGTCTTTCCTACTTCCCTGACTGGGCAGTTAAAAATTCACCTTGGATCTCAGGCATCGGGAAACATACAGCTTTAAACCATTAACACCCATAAATATATTATCATGGTACAAGAATGAAAGAACATGAGAGTAGGAAGGACCCTTAGAAATCTTTTAGTTCAAGGCCCTCATTTTACAGTTGAGGAAACTGAAGACCAGAAAGATGAAGTGACTTGTCAAAGGCCATACAGATAGGCAATAACAAAGAGAAGCTTTGAGCTCCTATCACTTGGTTCCCATTCAATTAATATCTAAATATTTCATCAGATTATCAGTATGTCACCCAACATAGAGCAAGGCCCTAAAGTGGTGAGATACAAGTACAAGTTTTTATTTGGCATCAGGGATTATGGAAGGTCCAGAGCAAGGGGACCAGGTAGGAAAAAATAGCCCCGAGTGAATGATAAGTGAGAGAAACTGGGTAGTTTTACCTGGAATGACCAAAAAAAAAAAAGCAATGTGGTATACTGGAAAGAGTTATATTCTTAGACCTGGGTTTGTGTACTGCCTCTGAAGCTAGATACATATTTCTGGGCAAGTTGTTGTTGTTGTTGAATTGTATCCTACTGGTCATGACCCCATTTGTAGTTGTTGTTGTTGTTGTTGTTGTTGTTGTTGTTGTGTGTGTGTGTGTGTGTGTGTGTGTGACAAAGATACTGGAGTAGTTTGCCATTTCCTTCTCTAGCTCATATTACTGATGAGAAAACTGAAACAAACAGGGTTAAATGCCTTGTCTAGGAAGAGCTCAGTGGAAATATCCTTTTTTTTTCTTTTGGCCATGTTAATCTGTTGTAGTGAGTGGTAATAGAGACCTGGTTTATAGACTTATAGGAATGGCACTGGAAGGAAACTCAGAGACTACGTTGCCATTAACCCAAAATAGCATAGTGAAAAGGTTAGATTGTGAGAGAATGGGTGATGTTTAGGGATAGGAGCAGTTTTACACATAGGTGGAGAAGAGGTCTTCTTCATGGGAAGGTTTTAGAGTATTAAGAACTCTCTATTGTCTGGAAGTCCCTGTTTCTCACCTGGCCATAATAGTAACTGAAAGACTACTGTTAGGAATGAATTGTTTGAGTAAAACATTAGAGCTTCAGTCTTCAATTCAATTTAACAGGTATTGAATGATTAAGCACTATAACCCCAACATTACACTAGAATAATTGATACAAAATACAAAGCTCTCCAAAATCTCATGCCACCCTATTTTCTCATACTTCTCCAATATTTCTCTCCTTCATTTATGCTGATTCTAATAAACTATGATATTTATTGTCTTCTGTATATACTCCATACTTTTTGCACCTCTGTGTCTTTCCTTGCTCTGTTTCCTACACTAGGAATGTCATCTCCTAAATCCTACTCTTCTTTTCTCTTTGAATTCCCTTCCATCATTTAAATTCCAACTCAAATATCATGTTCTCCACAAATTCTTCCTTGTATGTGTTCTCTCTCCTACTGGACCTCGTATTAAATGAGAGTAAGACCTGTGTCATATAAACTTTGCATCTTCCCTAGCACCTAGAAGATGTTCTGTATACTTTAGGCAAGTAATAAATGCTGATTGGATTAAATTAAATTGTAAGAAAACTATGTGACTTCAAGAAACTTGTTATTTGGAGCTATATGGAACATACATGAAAATTATGAATTATAATATGAGTGTAAGGTCCCATCCTTTTAAAGGCATTTCACTATGGTAAAGAGAAGCTTGTTGCTGACTTATCTGTCTTGACCGTTCACTTATCTGGGGCTTAGTTCTACATTCTAAGAGAAACTGTTTCTCTGACTTAGGGTTCTGAGACAGTTTTTTTTTTAAGTGTGACAAGCTATAGTATGTTGGAGTCATGTGGACAGCACAATTGTTTTATGATTATGAGACAAATGTATTTTGTCTTATTATATACAGAAGATGAAAATTTGGTTAACCATAATTAACCATAAGCTAAGGAAGGATCATTTGAGGGAGGACTCAGGGTCTGAAACCAGAGAGATAAAAAATGTAACCCCTATCCCAAGGTCCATGGGCATGCTTATGCATGCCTGGTAAAATGTTCACTCACTACCAAGTACTGACTCTGCTATGGAGCAGAGAGATAAGTGACAGGAGAACAAGGCCTGTTATACCACTCACTACCAGGGGTGGGGAACCTATGGCCTTGAGGCCACATGTGGCCCTCTAGGTCCTCAAGAGCAGCCCTTTGACTAAATCCAACCTTCACAGAGCAATGTAGCCTTGAGGCCACAGGTTTCCCACCCCTCCACTAGACTAAGTTATAATGTAGGTAAACCTGAAGACATAGTTACATGTCTCTAGGTAAAAATGCTAGAGATTGCTTATTTGAAAAGCGCCTTGTATATGATTGCATATGATTACCGTGGTACATATGAATTACTGCCTACTTGAGAATGCTTGTTGTTCTTATACTGTTGTGTTCATTTGACCTTTTTGTGTTATTTTTATGTTGTAGCAATGTTTGTTGATTGTTTTGAGTATGCATCACTGCTTATGGTTAAGTTGTATTTTATGTATAGGCCTATTGATAGTGATACTGCTGCAGCTAGCTAGGTTTGCTTTGTTAATGAACCATGCTTACTGTTTTTGATCGATTGTTGTGTACTATGAATATGCCTATACTTCCAAAATGTGCATGTGTCATAGCTTGTGTGTAGGCAAGCATATTGTCACTGTAGTATCCTCACAGGTGATGCTCTGTGTGGCGGATGTCTATGTCCTGTGATGTGCATTTGTTTTTTCATTTCAATAGTACTGAAGGCTGAAGGTTGGTTGCCTATGACACCAGGAAAATTATTCCTATTTAAAAGTGCTGATATTTGTTTTACAGGTTTTGGATCTGTCCCAGCTGATCTTTGCATGGGACTGCAGAGAAAAGATTCTGGAAAGACATGAGAAGAGCATGAAGTGCCCATCATGTTCCTATTCCCAGCTTGCTACTCTAGAGACTTCAGGGAGCTTCCCACTGGGTGAGATCCAGGACCCTATCTCTCGGTTGAGCTGATGGGGGAGTTCCTTCAGTCTCTATCATCTGGTATATTTTCTCCTATGTATACCATCTCTGATTTCTGTTTTGCTTTGATTTTGATAACTGGGCTTCTTTGCTATTTGCTAGTATTAATGAACTAATTTTAGGTGGAAAAGCAGTCACACCTTGGATATAGAGCTTGGAGTCTATAATGACAAAGTGACCAAAAGTTAGCTCAAACTGAATCATATCCCATAGATGGATAATATTTAAGAAAGCAGATAGATATACTTCTAGCCTAGTACCCTCCCTTTCTCTGAGGAGAGGAATGGCTTCTGACTCCAACTTCATGCTTCTTCTTCTGGCAGGAATGAAAGCTCTTTGGAGAAGATTGGGAATAGAATAGACTAGAGATTTCTATTCTGCCTCCCCTTTTGCCACATACAATGACAGCCCTTGCCTACTCACTACACATGAGGCCCCCACTCTTCTGCTACAGAGAAATGAAAGAACAGATTTCAAGACCTCACAGGCGAAGCTGGAAGGAAATTCAAAGTTTTGGCTTCTACAGTTGCTGTTGAGGAATAAGCTCTTCTGAGCAGAGCAACAACTTGGAAGCAAAGAACAGCATGTCACCCAGAGAATGAAGTAGTTTAGCTGAGGTGTCATGCCCTGTGAGGTAGTAGTCAAACATAATGTGGATCACCTCAGTTTTGCAGTGGAGACATATGTTCAATAGAGAAGTAACTTTTATCAAGGAATTTTTGTGTACAGTTCCTGAGAGAAAAAGGACACTGGAGTTTACAATTTCAGAGGTGTGAGCTGACCCAAGTAAATGTTTTCTTTATCCATGTGCCTCATTGCCATGTTTTTGTAAGTTTATGACTACTCTCCCCTCCAGATATTGACTGAATTATTGGAAGAATGTGATTGAGGTTGTGATATATCAATTATTCTTGTATTTGCTTTAAAATATGAATGTCTATAATATTTCTTTGCCTTATTAATAAAATGGTTCTGCTTCAGATCTAAAAATATTATTGTGAGTGGCTGGATTTCTGTATTTGGAAATTCATTTGTGGCAGGGAGGAAGGGAAAGAGAGAGAGAGAGAGAGAGAGAGAGAGAGAGAGAGAGAGAGAGAGAGAGAGAGAGAGAGAGAGAGAGAGAGAGAGAGAGAGATTAGGAGGAGGAGGAGTAAATCCCCCCAGAACAGGGTTACTCCTAGAACACTCAAAGAATTTAAGAGTAAACCTTTGGTAGTAGTCCTTCTCTGGGAACACAGAACTGGACACGTGAGAGCAAATTGGAATGAGAGAGCTAGCTTAGAGTGTGAGTAGGTGTCCAGATGTCCATGTGAAAAGTCTAAGGCAATAAAATGGTTGTGGCTACTTCATGCACCAGTTACAGAAGCAATATCTGAAGCATCAAAGTTTGTGTTTGAGAATATAAATGTATGTGGATGTTCAGTGGAGGAAGACATCATTGTGGCTTGTGGTGGTTGTACAAAGGCTCACAGAGAAGGATACGTGAATTTTCTACATAAAATATTTCAATAATATATATTTTTATTAGCACTTTCCTGTTTTAATAAAGACTATTTATTGAACATCTACTCCACATAAAGTAACACTTCACATAAAGGTCCTATGGAGTATATAAAAGAAAAGAAATGAATGTGTTCTAGTTGGGCAGGCAATATACATATATAAATGAATTGGTAGCCATAGTTTCAGCTTCCTCACCTGGAAATATTTAAGTAGATTACCTCTAAAGTCCATTCTTTGCTAAAATTCTATGGTGTGTGAAAAAGTACTAAATTGGTAGCCTCCACAATTTCTAGAGGACTTCAGGGAAGCAAGTGATTGCTGTGAATGAGTGTGAACAGGGAAGGCTTCAGGAAAGGTGTAGGACTAGAGTTGGACTTTGTAGGGAACACATTTGTATATTTGCACATGCATGGGCTAGAATTTATATAGCACTTCACACATAGCTCGTTAAAACCCTGTAATTTAAATAATGTATGGCTATAAATGCATTCATTATTCTTATGTCTAGAAAGAACTTTAAGAGATTATTAGGTAAATCAGATTGACTTTATGCAGGTGAGATACTATTATTTACATAAAATTGGATAAATGACTTGGCCAAGATTATATAATTAATACTATAGTACCAAACTGATTTGGGACTAAAGTCAATATTTCCTTTAGTGTACCACATTGCCTATCTTAAATACATCCAAGGGATTTAGGAAGAAAGAAAGACAGGAAGAAAGAAAGAAACATTGGAAACTGCAAATTTAAAATGAAGGCTTTGGCTACCCATTTGATGTAGTGACATAAACTTCTGAAAAGATAGCATAATTACAAGTTTTAAGATATTGGTAATTTAAAATATGCTAACATATACATTTACCTAATTAAACATCTGTTAAAAGAAAGAAAGCAGAGAGAAAAGAGAAATGCAGAAAAGATACTATAACATGTGAAGATCAATTGAAGAAACATGTAGAAAAGACAAATTATTCTGTAGAAGAGATTTAGAGGAGAAATTAATCCATGAGCATTTATTAAGCACCTAGAATTTACCAGACACCATGTTAGCTAAGCACTGGGGAGAGAAAATAAAAGCATGGAAATCTCTACCCTCATGGAGCTTACATTCTATTGTCTTTCTACTTCAGGTCTTTCACCACTCCTATCCATTCTCCACTCAGCTGTCAATTCAATCTTCCTAAACCACTGGTGTGACCATATCACCCCTCATGTTTCCCTTGCCCATTCAACATACTCCAGTGGCTCCCTATTACTTTCCATATCAAATATAAATTCCTCTGTTTGGATTTTAATGCCCTTCATAACCTGGCCCCTTCTATGTATTTAGTTTTCTTTTACCTAACTTGCCTCCACAGAATCTTCAATGTAGTTACACTGGTCTTGGTGTTCCTCAAAGAAGACACTCTGCCTTCTGAATCTGACTGCTTTCACTGGCCAAACTCCCATGCCTGGCTGACTCTCCCTTCTCATCTCCTTCTCCTAGTTTCCCTGTCATCCTACAAGTCTCCACTAAAGTACCATCTTCTGGAAGAAGCCTTTCTCCATCCTCCTTAATCTCAGAGCCTTCTCTCTGAAATTAGCCCCAGTTTACTGTGCATATATTTTGTTTGCACGCAGCTCTTTTTGCATGTTTTCTTCCCCATTAGACTGTGAGCTCCCTGAGAAACTTCTTTTTCCCCTTTCTTTGTATCACCAGCTCTTAGCACAGTGCCTGGCACATAGCAGGCCCTTCATGAATGTTGGATGACTGACTGACTGTCATAATAATAACTGTCTTTAAGCTTTTGAAAGGCTGTCATGTGGAAGACAATAAGTCTATTTGATTCCAGAAGTGGGTTGAAGTTGCAAAGAACTAGATTTGTTTTATTATATATGTGTACATACTTTATTATCTATATTCATATATTAAACATTTTAATTGTTATATATACAATGTATTGTTTATGGGTATTAATGTATATATGTATATGTGCATGTGTATCTGAAAAACTCCCCCTTCTGCTAGGGACAAGAATGAGAAAACCTCTCATTTCCTGCAGTAGTCCACTCCAGTGGGCTATCAAATATATATTGATAGATAAGTAGATAGATGATAGATAGATAGATATAGATAGATAGATAGATAGATAGATAGACAGACAGATAGAAGCAATGAGATGCAGTTGCAAAGAGGTTGATTTAATCATACATATATATTAAAGCATATATAAAGTATATATATGAGTGTATATATATATATATATGCATATATATATATATGCTTAAATCTGCCTCTTTGCAACTTTAACTCATGTTTCTGTTATCTGTGTCTGTCTGCCTCTGTCTCTCTCTGTCTCTGTCTCTGTCTCTGTCTCTTCTCTCTCTCTCTCTCTCTCTCTCTCTCTCTCTCTTTTTCTTTCTTCCTCATTCCTATATATCTAATTTCTTAACATTTAGAACTACCCAACAGTGTAGCACATTGTTATAGGACATGATAGGTTTTTCCTTACTTGTCCCTAAAAGCACAGAGAACATTTCCAATTCCTGATTGTAGAATGACAGCTCAAATTCTAGGTCAGCTCAGCATACCTCAACTTTGAATGTCATCCTTTTATTTCCTGTAGACTTCTGCAGTTCACCCAACCAACCAATGAACAAGCATTTATTAGGAACTAAATTTATTTAATTTAAAAATAGTATGTGATTTTCCAGATCATTTCAGTGCTCCTCATTTTCATTTAGGTGATGGAAATATAGACATAAACATGTACAAGAAGAATTCAGAGTGAGTTGAAGGTAAGCCTAGAGGGTAAGGTGGTGGTTGCTGGGGAGACAGGAAAGGCCTCCTGCCGAAGCTGGCATTTGGGCTGAATTTTGAAGGAAGGCAAGGATTCTCAGCGTAAAAGTAGGGAAAATACAGCAAGGGGAGGACAGCCAGTATGAAGGCATGGAGAGAAGAGATGCAGTTTAGTATATGAGTAATATCTCTAAGGCAGTGTGGTTGGACTATGTAAAGAGGACTGATATGCAAGACAGGGGTTCTTAACATTTTTTGTGTCATGGATCCCGTTATCAGTGTCATGAAGCCTATAGAGCCCTTCTCAGAATTGTATTTTTAATTGCACATTGGATTACAAAGGGAACCAATATTATTGAAATGCAGTGAACAACATATATTCATTAAAGGTCACAAATTACAGGTTAAGAACCCTTGATATAGGGAGGCTAAGAAAATTAAAAAGGAATCCAGCTGTGAAGAGCTGTAAATGTCAGACAGAGGAGTCTGTATTTGATTCTAGAGATAATAGGAAGCTGCAGGAGCTTGGGGTCTGTGAAAGGAGGGTGACATGGGAAGAAATGCTCTTTAGGAAAATCACTTTGGTTGCTGTGTTCAGAGTGAATTGGGCTCGGAAGACACTTGAGACAAGGAGACCAATTAGTATACTATTGCAATAGTGCAGGTGAGAGGTGACAAGGGCCTGAAGTAGATAATAACTGAGTGGAGAGGAGGGGATATATCTGAGAAATGTTGTAAGGAAAAACAAACCAAACCAACAAGGTTTGTCAACTGACTGGATTTGTGGGGTGAGTGACATTGAGTAAATGAGGATGACCCCAAGGTTATGAGCCTGGGTGTCTGGATGGATGATGGGGTCCTGAAGAGTGTGGCTGAGCTCCCTGGGAGTTCTGAAAATATTGGCATCAATAGGCATTTATCCTGTAAGAGTTAATTGCTTCTTCCTTTCACTCCTAAAACCATCTTAGAAAGCATTTCCCTTCTTTCCCAACAATAAATTTATAGATAGATCAGTATCAGTGATCAAATAGCTGCTTAATACCTATCATCATATTTATGAACCTTCCCATTTCCCTTAGTAACTAACTTTGAGAAATCAACAAATATCCCAGTTCCATATTCTAATCCCCCTTAACTACCTACTGTACTCAGCTATCCCAAAGTGAACAAACGGAAGCATAGGTAGTAGATAAACACCTTGCTCCTGACCAATCACCATGGAATCTCTGCAAAGGAGGACCATCTCAAATAGTGTTCCTATACAAAAAGGAAAAGCGAAGAGATAATCTTGGGATTGGCTATACTTCCCTGATCTGCGAAACAGGGGTCTGTGAAAGGATTCTGGATGCAGACTTGGAAGCCAACGGTATTTCATTCTTGTTTTTAGCCAGCTGTGAAGAACATCTGGTAATAAATTTCTTTTGGACACATTAGTCTTGTGCATGGATTCCCTTACTCTCTTTATAGTACAGATGTTTGGTTTACCAAGTAATCACTCATTTGAAGTAAGTACTAATTTAAACCTTCCTCATTGATACTAGGTTGGATCAGGATTAATATTAGTCTAATGTCCTTTATTCTTCCAGTTTGTAGTCAATATATTTTCTAACATCAGCTTTTTTCACAAGCTGAGAAGTTGGATAGAACACCTCCACTTCCCTCTACCCCAGGCTTTTCTCTAGTTCTTCATGTGCTTCTGGTGCCAACTGAAAGGATTTAAAAATTCAAATTCTCTGACTGGTAGCCAATCATTCCCCTGGTGTTGCTATGTCTTTGGAACATTTCATCTATCTATATATCTATCTATGTATCTATCTATCTATCTATCTATCTATCTATCTATCTATCTATGTCTGTCCATCTGTCCATCTGTCTGTCTCTCTATCTCTTGGCACCTAGCCAAGTTCTCTGCACACAGCAGCTGTTTAATGTATGTTGAATAAAAACAATCTCAATAATTTAGAGTTACTAACTGCTTTCCACATAAGAGTCATAGGCTCTAAGTTGTTGAGTAAATTCCCGTTTAACATTATATTTTTTCTTCTTCCAGATTGTCCTTAATGTCCATTTATTTGTACTCCCCATCAGTTATTTTCTCTTATGTTTCTCTGGTGAGGCTTACCACCATAGATTCAAGTTTTTGCATTCTGCTTATTATTGCTACTGTGTAGGCCATAACTTCTGCTTTCGAAATTCTTATTTTATTTTAAAACATTTGGGAACATTCGACTATGATTCCAGACTGTCTTGGGAACCCACAGGGTCCTCTGCCTCATCAGTTATTAATTTGTTTTTCTTTTCTTCTAATGTTCGTTCATAGATGTCTATATTCACTTAGCTGATCTGGAGGCTATATTCCCTTCTATTATTAACATCTTCTCTGTGAGTTTACCTGAGTTTTCATCCTCTTGATGTCTGTGACAATTTGAGTCTTTCCTCTTTTATATTCTCGTGTTTCTCACTTTCTGAATCTTTCCCCTTTGATTGTGGTTTTCCTGAAGGCCGGACCTCAGAGCCAGCTTATCTTTCTCCCACACTGGGCAATTTATTTTTCACTAGCCTCAATCTTTGTCCTAAGTGATTTCTGGGAGGGACATCTCTATCCCCAGCTGAATGCTGGGCCTTTTGCTTTAGGTAGGCAGGTGGATCCATATATACTCTATTTATTGCCCAGGTTCCCTCTGTAATGAAGTTCTGTAGCACTGATCACATAGTAGTTCTAGCCAGAAGAAGCTTCTAACTTTTGGTTTTCCATGGCAGAGGCACGGGGAAGGGAGGCAGAATTGAGTTCTGTTGTAAGTTCATAAGTCAGCTTATATAGCCCAGCCAGAACATGACAGTTGATGGGAGAGGGGGTAGCAACAGAGTAGATTTGGGGTTAGTGATGAGCCTTCTCTGCTGTTGATTCATTGGAGTTTCTTTCATTAGGGTTCTTCGTGCCTTAGACTGTGGAAACAGCTGCAATTGCTTTATCTCTTGCTAATATTTCTATTTTGTAGAGGTATAAGAGATCATGAACATTAGAGAAAGTATCTAGTCTCCCATCTTGGGGAAATTATCAAATATCCACTAGTTTGATCTAACCTTGATTTTGGTTATCCAAAATATGAATTAACTCTCCAGGCACCCCTTAGGAAGAGTTTATCAATGAGGGACCCATATTGACCCACATATAGCACATTGGGCAGAAATTGCTGTCTGCATCATTCTCTCTCCACCCTGAGTGAAGGACTCATATCTCTAGACTTACTTCCTACCTAACACACCTGATATTTCATCTGCTTTTTAGTTACAATGCAAGGGAAATCTCATTTAATATATTACTTAATTGGGGGGAATCTAGGAAGGCAGTGGAAGAAATTTATTTGAGTTTTATAGTTTAGTGTACAGAGCTCTGGACTAGTAGACCCTAATGTTGGGTCTGTGAACAGCTAGCTATTGACAAGTATGTAAATTTCTCTAGGCCTCAACTGTCTCATCTGTACAATAGTCATAATAATGCTAGTCCTACCTGCCTCATGAGGATGAGTGGTATAATAGATATAACAATATCTATTATATATAACATATTACATATATTATATTATATATATTATATTATACATGTATAGGTATAATTATATAAGCTGAAGTTCACTAGCTCTTTAAGTTTTTCAAAATTCTATGCTTGGACTATTTTTTTTTTTGATACTCATAACTCTGGGAGGTAGGTGTGAAAGGTATTAATATAACAGTTTTACATATGAGGAAAGTGAGGCTCAGAGAACTTAAGAATATTCCCAGTCATACATGTTACAGCTACCTAAGGAAGGATTTGAACCTAGGTCTGCCATGACTCCAAGCCATATACTCTTTCTAGTAGTCTATGCTGTGTCTCAGTACACTAAGTTGTTTGAATAATGATATTATATTAATCATTACATTACTGCAATTTATTACATAAATTGCAAGTTATCATTGCTTTTGTGATATTTAGCTTGGGACATAGGCATATTTTCTCATCAAATGAGTTAATAGTATAGTGCCTAGTACATAGTAGATGCTATGTTAAGTTCTTATTCCCTTCCCTCTCTTCCTCTTCCATTTTCCCATTTTTGCTTTGTTAATTGCTATTTGGATTTCATTTGCATCAAAATTTACATACAAGAGTCAACAACATGGTTGGAGAATGCCATGAGTGTTTGCATGCTGTGATAGCCAGTATGAAAGGAAGTTTAAAAAGTAGATATAATTTCAGGCTTTGACATGCTTGTAATCTATTGAGAGAAAAAAGGCATTCATTAGGTAGTACGCTATTTGCAAAGCAAATGATGATGGCACAAGTATAACACATAACCAAATGAGATTGTACGATGCCACACCCACATATAGGGGATTACTTAAAAGTTCTGAGTTTTATTTACCCTGAATGCGATGAAAAGAGAACTTATAAATATAGATTTACTTGTCATTAAGAAATATCATATTCATGTGTTTATTATTATCACTGGCAAGCACTTGAAATCACTTTGCCATAAGGGAAAAAAAATTTCCTGATCACGTTTTGAAGTTATTTAAAAAAGGAGATTTCATCAGATATGCCATTGGTGCTTGGCCCTTTTTTACCACATAAATGCAACAGAATACCATTTTATGAATACCTTCCAACTTGGGGGAATTCACAATACATACATGAGCCATGATTGCCTCAAATGATACAATGCCCATCTCTATAAAGGATTGTGATCACTTTTACTGGTTGAGTTTGAGACTGAGGAGAAACCAAGTCAAACATTGTTTGAACAGAATGATTCTTTTAAGGAGAGAGCTCATTGTGTTTGCTCCAATGTATTGAAAGTGCCTTAAATCAGCTTATCTGAGCATGCATTTACTGTGCAATCCATGAGTCTCATTCTCTAGAGGAGACACTAAAATCCTAAAAGCTTTTATCAGAATATACTGAATCTGTTCAAAAGTAATTTAAATGGGCTCCAGTCAAGTACTATTTTATCTTATTTTTCTGACTCCTGTGGTTTTGTAGCAATATCTTAGAAAATAAAATTTCCCTGATATCTAATTTTCCTATCCTTTTGGAAAGGGTCACTTTCTCAGCTGTGTTTTTATTGTTCCCAAGTCTGGTTGGTAACTTTTTTTTTTCCTTTTGCTGCTATAGAAAAATGCTGTGTGGGGATGACAATAGCCTGTGGAGTAGTTAGCTCAGCATAAGGGAAGTTTGCGTCTAAAGATCAAGTCAAAGAATTGCTAATGGATCATTTATGACTTGAGATTTCCTGGTGATCTGAAGAAAATTAAAATCACATATGTATAATAAGACATCTGCATTCACTTGTGTCCTCTATACTAGCTTAAAGGGTAATTAGCCTTATAGGCCAAGTCATTCTTCTTAGGTTCCAAAGCTTTTTGGCTTATGCCTCCTTTAGTGTCTCAGAAATTTTTTCATAGTATCCTAGGCAAAAAGAAATACCTGAGAGTTCTGTTTGTTAAGTAGTTAGGTCCAAGCAACTTCATAGTATTTGTAGCCTAATAACTAAGTAGCCATTTGAAAAAACAACAGAAGTTGAAAAAAAACCCACTATTTTTATTTCATTCTTAAACAACCACAATTAATGGGATGTTTGTCCCCAGCGGGCATTGAACAACTTCTCAAAGGCTTGCAATCAGATTGAGAAACAAACAAAATCCAGCAACAAAATAAACATCCTGCTGACAGTATGAGTTACTGTCCCATCACTTTCCTTTTATCTCTTAATATCTATACTCATAGTTGTCTTGACTTCTTCACAAACAAATCAACCTTGTCATATTTCTACATTCTACTGAATGCAGTCCTGGTTACCAATCATAGTGAGAAATGATGTCCTACCTTCTGTGATTTGAAGAATATGGATTACAGTTTGATTTCTCCTCGCTTTTGCCTAGTCCTGGTCCATGTTTTGTCATGATTCTCTGAATTAAGTAAAACAAAGGTTTGAAAACAATCAATGAACAAGCACTTATTAAGTTCTTACTCTATGTCAAACATTATGCTAAGTCCTAGAGGTATGAAGAAAAAGAAAAAAGTGCTTTGAAAGAATACACATGCACACATGTATACATACATATATCATATAATGCACATATTATACATATATATCATACATATCTACATGTATATATACAAATATACATATAGTATATACATACATATAATATGCATTCAATTTATAAATATATGCATAATAAGCACATATACATATACAAATACATATGCATACGCACATTGTGCTCACATACAATGCATGCATATGCACATATGTATACATATAGTCTAATACATATTGATTGAATGGTTTAATTGAATCTGAAATAATTGAAATGTTTTATAAACTGTACACACACACACACATATATATACATTTATGAATTGTAGACAGGTCATGCTTTATCTCCCTTTGTAGTCATTCTAAATTAAAGCTATCTCTCCCATGGTGGTCAATATAGTAACTTTTTTAGTGTTTGCTGTTTTAAAAACTGATTGTAGAGGGTAACAGAATAAACAGAAGTTGTGAGATGAGCATAAATTTAAAAAGATACAGACTTTTGATAGTTTGGCTGTCAAATACAAGTTGTTATATAACACTAAGGTGTTGTACGACATCTTAATTTTAGGTGTTATATCAAGGTCAGTTTATTGCTATGGACAGGTAAAAATCGTAATGTAATCAACAATGTGTTAACCCAGCTTGCGAAGCTCTGGAAGATGATCTGCAGATAGCTTTAACTTTATAACCACTCAAAAATAACATATATAGATACTATTTTCTCTTTCCAAAAGGTCAGTCAGTATTTACCTCAGGTTCAGAAAGTTCAATTGAACCAAATAGTATAAATGTCCCACAAAAGCGGCACCATCCATGAAACTAAAGAAACAAATGATTCAACTTAACCTCAAACATGAATCAAAGCTGCTTCTTTCCAGATCATATAACTATATCCTATAAAAACCATAGTCCAAATACTGCTCCTGTCATTTGCTATTTGTGGGTCCTTAGAGGAGTCACTTAGGCAACCTGGCATCAGTTTCCTTATTTATAAGATATGGCGGTTGGACCAGATGGCCCCTAAGAGCCCTTCCAACTCCACTATAACCCTATGATCCTATGAAACTTGAAAGTGCTGATGATGCAATACTCCATCATTCAAAGGTTAAGTATTCAGAAACAAAAAAACAAACAAAAACTTATCCTCTTTGCCTAGTATAGCCCAATCAGTCAAAAAGTATTTATTGAGCACCTACTATGTGTCTGACTCTGTGTTAGGTGACAGGCATACAAAGTTAAAAGGAAATAGTTCCTTTCTTCAGAGAGATTACTTTCTACTGGAGGGGAGACACACACACACACACACACACACACACACACACACACACACACATATACAAATAAATACAATGAATATACAAGGCAAATCCAAAGTAATTTTTAGGTAAAAATAGATAGGGAGATTAATAAAAGGTCATATGTAAAAGGTATCTCTTGACCTGAATTTTGAGAGCTAGAGTTTCTATTCAAGTGAATTGAGGAAGGAATACATTCCAGGCAGAAGATATGGGGGGCAGCTGGTACAGAAACAGGATTTGAAAAGGTGTTTATGAAAGACACCAAGTAGGCCACTTGGCCAACTAGAGGGTGTGAAGGGGACAGCTAGGTGGTGTAGTGGATAAAGGGCCAGGCCTAGAATTGGGAAGACCTGAGTTCAAATCTGGCCTCAAACGCTGGCTATGTGTTTGAGCACAAGTCATTTACCCTGTTTGCCTCAGTTTCCTCATCTGTAAAATGAGCTGGAAGATGAAATGGCAAACCAATCCAGTATATTTGTCAAGAAAACCTCAAATGAGGTCACAAAGAGTCAGACATGACTGAAACAACTAAACAAGAACAATAACAAAAGGGTGTGAAGGGCAATAATGAATAATCAGTCTGGAAACATAGCCAGAGACAGATTGTAAATAAGTTTCTATTTTAATCTAAATATAATAAGTAGATTTTTTCAAGGTGGGAGGTGGTGGAAAGGTGGATGGAAATGGCATGGTCAGACTCATGCTTTAGGAGTATTACTTCACCACCTATGTGGAGAATGGATTAGAGGATTGATTGGAGGCAAGGAGATCGATGGATAATTTGGCAATCGATTGGATATGTGGGGTGAGGAAGAGTGAAAAGTTGAGGATGACTTTGAGGTTTCAAACTTGGATGACTGGAAGGATGATGATGCCCTCCATAGAAATAAGGAAGTTGAGAAATAGGTGGTTTTTGAGGGAAAGATGCATCTTTTAAAAAAAAAATCATACCCCAATGGGACAACCAGTGGGAGATGTTTAATAAGTAATTAGTGCTATGTGACTAGGTCTGTGGGGAGAGACAAGGGCTGAGTATGTAGATATGGGAGTCATCTTTGTGGAGATAATGACTGAACCCATGATGAAATCAAACCAAGGATTGTTTGAAACTTCCCCTTCTAAAAGGAGCTTTTGGACACCCTTTCATCAACTTATTCCAAGGAGTAAGGCTCAGATATACTATAGAGGACCTTTCAGATTCTCCAAAATCTCATGCTCTATCAAGATTCCAGCATTCGGGTAGATTGGCTTTGAAAGAGTATTATGTTTTTGCTGCTGCTGTTGTTATGCTTGATCCAAAACGGAATGATTTTATAACCTGCTTCCTGTGTTATATCAATCTCCATGTCCCATAAGATACTGAATATTAAAATAAAAGATAGAGATCCAAATCCACAATCAATTGATGTTTCTCTCTACAGCTGTTTCTACTTAGTCCTTCAAATAATTCACAAAATGAAATGATTCATGGACCATGAAGGTCTTTTCAGTTTTATTTTATTTTGGGTTTTTTTTTTGGCTTTGTTGTTGTTGTTTTTTTTTCTTTTCATTTTGTTTTTGTTTTGGTCCAGATGATTTCAGCAGCTCGAGGAACTCCCATTGTGAAAGATTCCTCCACTGATCTAGATGGGCAATTTTTTGATAATGTATGTAAATTTGCCAGAGGCACTGAAACATTAAATAAAATATCCTTGGTTAGCATGAGGTAGAGGTAGGTCATGAAATCAAGTGTTGTTGACTATGGCCGGCTATGTACCTGACCTCTCAAATTAAATTAATTAAATAAGGTATTTTGGATTGTAGGTGCCTTTAGTACCACAGGTGCTCCATTCATTGTTATCCATTCCCTTAATGCTAAATATTTATCGATTTATCTACTCTCTCTAGCTTGAGAAGCAAAGGAACTGCCTAGTTGACTGTGTTCAGGGAGACACTAAAGAGGTTTCATGCAATCATTGTTTTAGATCTGAAAGGGACCATCTAGGCCTTCCAGTACCACCTCTCCATTTTATAAATCAAACACTGACACAGAGAAGTTGACTTGCCCAAGGTCACACAAACAAGCTTCTTTTTTATGTCAGTGTAACTGATTGGACCAGACACTTTCCTATTTTGTCCAAATTACCATGTCTAGCTTTCCTAAGGACCATAATTCTTCCTTACAGGAACTATACAAGGTTCAAATCAGAAGGTACCTTAATCTGGTAATATCCCTTAATTATTTTTTTTTCTTTTATCTGTTTAAAGGAAAGGGAAACTAGAATCAAGTTTGCCACTGTTATGGTAAGTGTATAGCTATAGGTAGATAGCTAGGTGATGCAGTGGATAGAGTGCCAGGGCCTGGAGTCAGGGAGTCTCCTCTTTCTGAGTTCAAATCTGGTCTCAGACACTTATTAGCTACGTGATTCTGCTGAAGTCACTTAACTGTTTGCCTCAGTTTCCTCATCTCTAGAATGAGCTGGAGAAAGAAATGGCAAACTTCTCCAGTATCTTTGCCAAGAAAACCCCAAATGTGGTCATATGAAGAGTCAGATACAACTGAAGCAAATGAACAATGAAATGTAACTCTAAGTGTGTCCGTTTTTGGTGAGATAGCTGGTAGCTGAGTGGGAAGATGTCCTCCCCTGGCACGTTGACCACTTGAGGATTATTTCTATGACCTTGGCAGCACATGAAACATGAGATTAAAAGACAAGGGTAGGCTGTAATCTGCAACATCAATGAGACTACAGATTGATTAAATTTTGTTAAGTGATTTTTCCATATATAAATACATTTGTATACTCCCTGTGGGAAGAGGATATTTCATGTCTGTTTTTCTCACAGAATATAGCAGTTTAGAGTTATGTAGTCGGATCTGGTCTGAGTTTCTACTCAAGGCTTTGTGACCTGGGGGAAGTCATTAAACCTCCAGGAGACTTAGTTTTCTCATCTGTATAAAGGGAACAAACTTGTACTATGCTTCATAGGATTATTGTGAAGAAAATGTTTTGTAAAACTTAAAGAGCTACATATTTAAATACGTATGCAGATTATATATTTACATGTATGTGTACCTTTAAAACTTTTTTGTATGTAGCTAAGCAGTATGACCGTGCAGTATAGATAGAGAGCCAGCCCTTTAGAGGCTGGAAGACCTGTGTTTAAATTCCACTTCTGACACATATTGCTTGTGTGACCCTAGGCAAGTCACTTAAGTGCTCTAGACAACATTTTAAGAACAAGTTATGGAGAAGACTCTGACCTGCAATGACAGAGGGAGTTTTCTTACTAAGGAGCTCACTAGACCATTGAAATCACAGTTCTAGGCCCTGATCTGTAAGCTAGTTAGGTACTACAAGGGACAGAGTGTTGGAACTGAAGTCAGACCTGAGTTCAATTGTGACCTCACACACTTACTAGCTGTGTGACTCTGGGTAAATCACTTGACATCTATTTGCCTCAGTTCTCTCAACTTCAACATGGGAATAATAACAGCATCTATCTTTTAAGGTTGTTGTGATGATCAAACAAAATAATGTTTACCTAAGTTTAGGATAGTGCCTGGTACATAGAAGGTACTTGCTTTTCTTCTCAGCACATATTTATAAAATATAACCAAGTTTTATGAATGATCATGATTAGAGGTTGCTGTAACCACATTATAAATCAATAGGGTATATTAGGCTTCTTATAACCTGAGTTTTACCTTTTTGATTTTCCCCAAATCACCTAACATTCCACTTGTCTGTTATTGACATGCATAGTAAAAGCCTTTCATTTATTTATTTGCTCCAAGAACTTAAAATAATAGTGCAAGAATGGATTTTTAAGCCCAAATTGAATGGTTTTCAAAGATCTATAAGCTATAGAAATGTCAAGGGATAATATATTCTGGAATGCTTTACAAAATCACTTACTACTGCCTGATTCTTTCTGGCTTCAGATGCAATGAAAAGCACTGGGTGTATCCAGGAGGTTGCTGGATTTAGCATGGTGGGGGTAGGTGGGCATTTGCAAGAATTGAAGAAAAGACTAATTTTGTAAATTATGAATTATTCAACGAATTTGATACCAGGCTCTTTTGGATAAAACAACAGCTTCTTTGTCCTAGTGAAATAATTACCTTTGTAACCTTAACTTAGGGAAGGTTTTTCTCTTTCCCTTTCTGCTTTTTCTGTTCCACATATTGATGTTTCCATTGGCCATCTAGAGATGCCTCTGAGTCCTTTTGTCTCTTTCATTAAATGTCTATATTTCATCGCTCGCCTCTGATACAGCATATTGATGTAACACATTGACAGGAATAAAACAGGCTTGTAAGTGTAGAAACCATTCTCTACCTTTGAAGAAGGAAATGAAGCAGCCATTAACATGAGTAATGTGTTCAAGCAGAGGCAGGTGTAGGAGGGGACGTGCATTTGTAAAGGTCAGAATAATAGACACAATTTAGTGGTGAGTGAAAGGCTGTAGAGAGTTTTGCTTACAAATGATCATGATTATCAGTTCATTTGACAACTCACAAGGAATTTGAAAGCCTGATAAAACTGAGTTATTAATGATAATTCATTTAAAGGATATGGTCAGTGTCATAAAGTCAGAGGCACATGTCTGTGGGCTGGAGTTTTCATATTGAAAAATCAGCCAGTTTGGGGGCAATTAAACAATTTTATGAGCATAGAACTCCCATCTGGCCCTTCCTTCCTCTTCTCCTTCAGGGTAGAGTAATTAATGTCAAACATCTCTGAAATGTTTGTTGAAACATAATAACAGTTGTCATTCCAGTTGTTACAAGTTTCTTTGGCTTTTACTTGCTAAAGTTAAATTCATAATCACTTTTTCATCCATCTATTCATCTATCACCACTCCTGTGCTCCAGTCTTGTGCCCAAACATAACACAAGTGTCTGCACACATAATACACAGACTGTTTTTCATCATGTTTATCACTGCATTGGTCCTCTACTTGCTCTCTACAAATTAATCATGGAAAGAGAAGGATGTGAGTACACATGACACACCAAGATATTTTGCACATATTCACACAGTACCAAAATTTTATGGTGTAATGCTTGAGTAGCAGGGGACTGAAAGAATAGCACAGGATTTCCCCCATAATTCAGAAGAAAAAAAACATATCATTCAAGATATCTTAAAAGATCTATAGCTAGGGGGCAGGAGGATAGAGTTCTGGCCTTGCAGTCAGGAGGACTTGAGTTCAAATCCAGCCTCAGAAACTTGACATTTACTACTGTGTGACCCTGGGAAGTCACTTAACCCCGGTAGCCTCTCCAAAAAAGGGGGAAAAAAAGATCTGTAACTAGAATGGAGAAACTGCTTTGCCTTAGGCCCTGGTATTCAGGGTCATTTTTCTTCTCCTTATTGGTCCTTCATTTTGCTGTTACTCACTTTCCTGTTTTCCCCAGGTGTTAAGGAATAAGGGATTATTGGTAATAGCATGGGAATTTAGGCCACACTTTACGGGGGATGAGCCACACCTTTCCAGGCACAAATAACTATACCTTACTGAAGTAAATAGGGTTAAGAGAGGCAAAACTAGGGACAGCCAGGTGGCACAGTGGATAAAGCTCCAGCCTTGGAGTCAGGAGGACCTGAGTTCAAATCTGGCCTCAGACACTTGACACTTACTACCTGTGTGACCTTGGGCAAGTCCCTTAACCCCAATTGCCTCACCAGAGAGAGAGAGAGAGAGAGAGAGAGAGAGAGAGAGAGAGAGAGAGAACTATAAACCAAACTGTGGGGGACATAGGTTGGAATGATTAGGTGAAGAGCTGTCCCCTCTTCCAGTATGATAGAACTAGCTTGTCTTTTGTACCTTACCCACCCTTTACTCCAACTACTCAATTAACTGTATTTACTCCAGGCACAACAATTTCTAGTTATATAAAAGCCCAAAGAGTCTTTAGAAATAGAAATGGTAGCTGTTATGTAAGGTATAATATAGTCAAATTATATCATGAGTATTAGTAATTGGTTTCATTGGAACTCTTGAGTAACTCTTAAACATAGTCCAACTTACAAGTGAGATTAACCTATTAGAATCTCTGGTAAGTGATAAACAATTGCTAGAAGTGGGATAGATCTTGGAGTATCTGTGACATTTAAAGAAATGCTTCTCTCAGCTTTGGAATGCAGAGTAATTTAGACAGACTTAGTGGATGTAGAGGTTAATCTTATCTATCAAAGCAGTGAAAATGGGTTTCTTAACAATGAATAACTTAGAATTTCTCTAACCTGACCCTTTACCATCTTAAACACATGTGTATAACATACACACACACACACATACATATACATGTGTGCGTAAATTATAATTATAATTGACTCAAGTATAGACATGAAATTTTAATGGCTTGTCCATTCTGTGGATTCATAGGATCATATATCTCTCTATATCTTTATGTGTTTGTTTATGTGTGTGTGCATATGTGTGTGTACGTATGTGTAATAGACCTCAGAGAGCACCTAGTTCAACTCCTTCATTTTATGGATGAGGAAACTGAAGCCTAAGAACCTCAATTAATTAGCCTGGGATCATATAGTTCCATGTAGATGTGGAAGAAAACCAGGACAATTATATTGAGCTTAAAGGATGGGTCCCTGATAGCTTTCTATGACTTTAAGCCCACGCTGATAGCCTCCAGCAACTGGGCCAGCAACCCTCCCCATGCCTCATTGCTCAAACCCTAAGCATTTGACAAATATTTTGTTATTTAATCCTCACAACAACCCTGGGAAGTAGGTGCTTATCCCCATTTTACACTAATTAAGAAAAGGGACAAAGCAGCCTAGTTTCTCTCACAAGGTGAGAGAAGGTGTCGGAAGGGAGAGAGAAGAGCAGATTTTGCAGGCAGCATATTTGGACTTCTTGTTGGTGAGTGAGACCTTCTCTGAGAAGAGAGAGGTGAGGTGTTCTTGTTTTCTGGGAAATTCAGGTGAGGTCAAAGATCAACAGGAAGAATAGCACAAGATAAAAGCTTCTTGAAACTAGGTCATTTGTCTGGCACTATTTTGCAAATGTAATGCAGGAAAAACTGGGGCTTTTGCCCATACAAGGAAGCTCTGGTTTATTGGCAGGCAGTTAAGCATTTATTGAGTGCTACGTGGTGGAACCCAGACCCTAAGGGTTGGTACTCACCCAAGGTTCTTGATCCAGGTTGGTAAGTAATAGTCAGGAAGGATTAGAGTGAAGTGAAGCAAAGGCCAGTCAGGCAGACACCAAGAGGGGAGACATCTGGATGAAGCCTCTGGGAAAAGAGAAATTTTTGTACATAGTTTTCATTGTGCCAAGTGCTGGATAAAAATAAAGACAAAGGCAAAAGCTTCTGTCCTCAAGGAACTTACATACAAAAGGAGGAGGGGGAAATCATATAAATAATTAGGTAGATACAGGTTATGTTCAGAGTAGATGAGAGGTAAACTGAGAGGTGAAGGCACTAATAGTTGAGAGGAGATGGGAATACTCCAGAGCTTTCTGAAGAACTACATTGCCAAAGAATAACTGGAAACATTGCAGTAAGAAATAATGCTGGGTAACAATAATAATGATAATAACAATAACAATATTAAATAGCATTTATATAGAGTTTGATGTAGTATTTACAAAGTACATTACATATATTATTTAATTTGATTTGTATGACAAATCTATTAGATGGTTACTATTATTCCCAGTTTACAGATAAAGAAATTGAAGTAGGCAAAGGATAAGTGACAAATTGATAGGAACCCTCCATAGTTGTGATTTCAAGTAATTGACTGCACAATGGATTTCAAAGGGAGAGGATGCTTATTGGTGGATGTTTTTATTTTCTAAAATCTCTATTATGAGTTCTACTTCTTATTCGACTTGTCAACAAAACTGTCCTCTATTGAGTTATGACCTGGGTGTTTGCAAAAGGGATTTTCTAGATAGAAGAAATGAGCCGGTTAAGTGAGGTATCCCACTAACTGTATCTCATCTCTTCAAATCCTTGTAGAGTCTCTGATACCATGAGTATTTCTTTCTTCTTCTGTAGCTAATTAACTGCTGCAGGTAGAACACATTATCATTAAGGCCAAGGTCAGGGGCAATCAGTCTGCATCCTGTTGACTCTGTTACAGAGGCACCCAAAACAACATTAATTTCTTCCTAAGTATTTGTTCCTTTCATGCAGCAGAAAGAATGCTATACTAGAAGTCACAGGACCCAAGTTCAAATTCTGACTCTACAATTTACAGCTTGTGTGGCCAAAGGCAAATCATCTCACCTCTCTGCATCTCTTTTCACAGCTATAAAATGAAGAGTTTGGAATAGAGGACCTTTAAAATGCCTTCCAGCTCTAGATAATCCTGTGAGGCTATGTGGATGCAGGAGGTTGTGAGAACAAATGTGCACTAACCAATCTATTCTATGGCTGGGCAAATGATTCAAAGCAAATTCCCTACCATGATGGTAGCTGGTAATGATGTTTTCGAATAGAAAGGGTACTATTTCCCTTTCTTTAGTTGGTTTGCTTTTTTGTGCCTTTCTTCATGCTGTCTCCCCACACTATGCCTTCACTTATTCTCTCCTGATTTTCTCAAACTATATGCCTGTCCAATGATACATTCACCCGTGCCCCTGCAATTTGTTGCTGAAGCCAATTCCTCTAAGAAATTGTTAGCCATCAACCCCTTCCAAATTCCAACATGCTAGCACAATCTCTTCTCTACTTCTTTCTCTCAATATACTTTTAAAATGATGGAATTCATTGCCATGAATGTTTGTTATTAAGCTACCCTAAGAGGATGAACATTTGGCAAAATTTTAGTGATGGGCTTGATAGTTCCCTTCTACTAAGGGAGGTGAAATGAGGTGGAGCTCTGCTAGGGTAGAAATAAGACTTCTAGAGGTGGCTGACCTTAGCCTTTTTGTTAACTAACTGGGCAATTGAGCTTTGTGCTACAAGTCCTAACCCCAGTTACTCTGTCTACCCTATCTGTCATTGTCCTGGTCCAAAGCAAATAAGATACAGAAAAAGTATATTTCAATGAATATACATGTATATGTGTACACATATGTATGTGTGTATGTATGTATGCCTTTGGGGCAAAGATATGAAAGGCACAGATGTTCTCTAAGACATCAGAAGGTTGGACAGACAGGGTAAACCTAGCGAGTTAACTCAGGTTAATTCAACGAATGTCCAGCATTTTAAGATAACTGGTCTGGGAGGTGAAGAGACCATAAGAATGATCAGTGAGGGCAGGCTTTGAAAGGAGAGGAGCCAAGATTGAAGACAAAAACCAATGAAATGAGCAGAGTTCTTCAGCCACATATCACCTTTTTTTCAATTTTGGCTTAGCTTGGCTCTAACTAATGGCATTTAGAAAAGTTCCTGCCATTTAATTTTTATGCTGTGTGTGCGTGTATGTGTATGTGTGCATGCATGTGTGTGTGTTCCTCTCTAGAGTGAGTTGGTGATCCACTTATTGGTAATAGTTCTGGTTGGATTATGAGTGACTTTCACTGAATAAAATGGATCCAAAAGAACACACACACACACACACACACACACACACACACTCTACATGTATATATTTCCTACTCTGTTTTATTAGTTCACAGAATCATTAGGTTGGCACCTGATCCAGTTCCCATGACACATCTTTTGTAACAGACAGAATTGAATTGAGTCCCTAATATACCTTGGAACCCCATAAGGCATTATTGACTCCATTTATTAACTTCTTACCCCTTCCATATATCAAAAATTCCTGTTCAGTTTGAACAGTCACTTTCACAGTTAAAAAAAAAACCCAACAACTCACAAACCTCTTTCTGTAAACAAAACAAAACTAGCTATATAATATGTGATATTTATAAATGCATATGTATATCTCACAATGAATTCTCAACTAATACAAGCTTTAAAGGGAGGCTATGATCTAAATTATACTAGTAAATTGAAATTTTTGTGGATATATAATTTCCTTGGTTAGGAACCAATGATCAAACTCTCAACTTACTTTTCCATGCCTTAGCAGACAGTTTCATA
This sequence comes from Phascolarctos cinereus, assembly GCF_003287225.1. Taxonomy (NCBI): domain Eukaryota; kingdom Metazoa; phylum Chordata; class Mammalia; order Diprotodontia; family Phascolarctidae; genus Phascolarctos; species Phascolarctos cinereus. The sequence goes on from NW_027556098.1 coordinate 148,834,819, forward strand.
AGTCATTTTGACCAAACAATTAATTTCTTTAACGTCTCTGACTTCAAGTTCCAATCAAAACTTAACTTTCTGTAGGAAACCTTCTCCAACCCCTCTTAATTCCAGTGCCTTCATTCTCTTAATTATTTACTATTTATCCTGTTTATGGCTTGCTTTGTATAAAATTTGTTAATATACTGTCTCCTCCATTAGATTGTAATTTCCTAGAAGGAAGGGACTGCCTTTTCCTCTTTTTGTAACCTCAGCGCCTAATATACAATGCCTAACATATAGTAGGCACTTAATAAATGTTTATTGATTGATAGATTGACCTAGAGATTGGCCTCCTGAATATGAGATTCCTTGAAATTATCTTGTCTGGTTGTTGAATGAACCACACACACACACACACACACACTTTATCCACGCCTATATTTGACAACCACACAAACAACCACAACCACCACAACAAAACTTGATAATCTCTTCCAGAGCTTGTCCTCCATTAGCATAAAGTTGGAGAAGGTAGGTTCATCTTTATGGACTGATGAGGCACTAAAATAGAATTTTAATCAAAGTCTACATTCATTCTTCTTTACCTCAATGGATCTGTGATCTCATTCACGTGGGTATTCCTTCCAATAATGAAAATTGCAACCCATCCATGTTTTCTTATCTTGTCCTCTTCTTGTCCATGTCCTCCCATAGACATTTTATGGGCAGTCAATCCAACATGTTTCCTTTGGATCTATTGGCATGGTGGAAATAACAAGCTGTGGAAGGGAAGAACAGGTTGTGGTATATGATTATGATGGAATGCTATTGTACCACAAGAAATGATGAGCAGGACGCTTTTGGAGAAAACTGGAAAGACTTACATGAACTGAGACATGGTGAGGCGAGCAGGGCCAGGAGAACATTGTGCACAAAACACCTATATTTGTATGATGATCAGTTACGAACAACTTCTCAGCAATACAAAGATCCAAGAGAATTCCAAAGGACTTGTGATGAAAAATGCTATCCATTTTCAGAAAGAGCTGATGGAGACTGAATCAAAGCAGACCACAGCCCATTATTTTTTATTTTCTTTATTTTGGCGGGATTTTTTTTGGACTGCGTTTTTCCCCACAACATGAATAATATGGAAATATGTTTTGTATGACTACATATGTGTAACCTATATCAAATTTCTTGCTCTCTCAGTAAGGGCAGAGGGAAGAAAGGGTGGGAGAGAATTTGATATTCAAAATTTAAAAAAAACCAAATACTAAAAGTTGTTTTTACATGTTATTGGAAAAAAATAAAATATTAAGTACCTTTAAAAAAAGGAAATGGCAAGCTAGCCCTTAGTTACCTTTCCCTTTTGCTACATGACCAGCACACTTCTGACTAATAATGTCAGAAATTGATAATGTGAGAGGGCTGCACATCAGGTGATACCACAGTCTTCAAATAATTAAAATTGAGGTTCACCCCTAAAGACAATGGAGAAGTTCATGATGAGTATAAATAGAATTCAATGCATTGCTAATGAAAAATTGCATAAGGAAATGGAATACAGGAGAGATATTTTATTATGCTTATTATATCATATTATGTTATTTCCAGGACTCCAGGTGACCTCTATACCATGAAGAGAAATCAAAGTAAAGCATTATTTTCTACAAAACTTACTGAATGAATAAACCTTGCAAAGCACTGAAAAGGAGACAGATCTAAAAGTCAGAAGACTTGAATTAAAGTCCTAAACCTGCCTCTGAATGATTGTGTGGCTTTAGACAAATCACTAATTTTTCTCTATTCCAGTTTCCCCATCTATAAAAAGAAGGGTTGAATTAGATGACCTTTAATATCCCTTAAAACTATAAATACTGTGAGTTATAATCTACAATGCTATTTACCTCAATCCATTCTACACTAAGCCTTAAATTATTAAAAGAGATTAGCTTTATCATCCATACTGTAAATATAAAATGGATATAAAATTCATACTGCCCAGATTTTGACATGAAATTAGAAAGACAATCCATGCACATAAACCATAACTGTACATATGTGTATATGTGCACTGTTCATTTGTGTTATATGTACATACAGAACATAGGTATTCTTCACGTATGCATATACATTTATACATATCTCTCATCTATTTACTTGCCTGTCTGTCCACTCATTTGTCAGTCTGTCTGTATATGACCAAATCCCCATGATGTTTATCTGCTTGGAGGGCTGTGGAAATGAGTCTAGAATTTAAGTTTCTTCTACATGACTGCTGAAACAAAGATATCTACCATCAAGAGGGTGGAGGCAAGGAATACTGCTACTGACCTCCACTGTTCCCCTCACTTCCATCCCCTGTAACAAGATAGATGGAGACAGAGACACAGACAGAAAGAGAGTTAAGAGACATACAGAACAATAGACATATAGAGACAAAGAGAGGCTAAGAGTTAGACAAACAGAAATAGAGAGAGAGGACTTGTGTTTCATTGATGTAGGGAGCTCTCTGTGAGGAAACTCCCTTTACTAGTGCTGGTTGGCATCCTTTTCTGAAATCTTGTCTTAGAATTAACTAGAACACTGAGAGTTTAAATGACTTGCCCATGGTTACAATCTATTATTTTTCAAAGACAAGTCTTCTGGATGTCAAGCCTAGGTCTTTGCATAGCACCACACACAAAGTACACATGTGTGTACACATATATGTATACACACACACACACAATGTGTACGCACACATACGTATGTGTGCACGTGCACAGACAGGTACCTATGCTCACATATATACAACCATGCATGTGTGTATACATGTTTATGCATGTTAATGGGTGTATACACACACACTAGATGGGCATTTCAGATAGATGAAGAGTTAATCTTAGAATCAACAGGAGGATGAGATGGGATTATATCAGGTTTAAGAAACTTCATAGCAATTTTAATGATCCCAAGCTGCTTCTTGCCTCGTTTCATCTTTAAAATGACAATTTTTTTTAGTGATGTTATTTTGTTACAAATCATGGGACATTGTGTTCTCATAAGAATTGAAACATTATGGCTCTAAACTAGTTAAAGGTTCTTCAGGTTGGTGCTACTTCTAGGAATCTTGGGTAAGTCAACAAGGGAGATATTTGGGGGCAGGTAAGCCTTTAATTGCCTCTCAAATCATACTTCAGAAACAACTGCATTTTCCTCTTCTACATGGGCCCTTTTGGGGAGACCAATACACACAGAACATAAATAGATTACCATGATATAGCAGTTGCCACAGGAGTGTGGAGAAAAGTCTGAGGATTGTACTGACCGCTGGGTTACTGTGAAACCTGTATTCCCCCCTGGGTGATTCTTGCTATTTATCGGCAATTGTAAGGAAAGAAAGAACTACGTGTTATTGGACTTGTTTTCCACAGTTCCACAGCAGCAGTGAACAATAGGTCAAAAAGAGAACAGACACCTCCTATCTCTTCCTGACCCAGTTAGTTTATTTGGAAAGTGACTTTTCTCCAGAAGCTCCCTGGGGCCCAAGTGACTGTCAGTCTATTAGGGAAAGGGGAAGGGAATTAAGTGACACCTACATATTGTCAGAGTATAATAACGTGGGCCATAAATCTACCCAAGGCCCATTATTAATCTCTAAGCTATGTGGGAAGCCACTTTTGTTATTAGCTATCCTGTGGGAATGGACCATTTTATCACTCAGGAAGCTGTGAAATACCTCAAGCCGGGAGTATGGTTATCTCTCCAGGAACTTTTTAGGCGAATATATTCAAGAGCACAGCCTCTTGCAGTGGCCCAGCCAATCCCCAAAGAGTAGAGCTTAAAGTGAAATATGGCAAATACAAGGATTTGCCTCAATAGTCCAAAACAGGATGGTTATTTGTATTAAATTAGTTATCTGAATAAAGGTAGCTTTTTATACCGAGGCTGATATACTTCCGCAGGTCCCTCTCATCTTCCTGCATCTCCATCCACACTGAACAATGCTTGTTCTTTAGACTGGAATAAATCACTTTCTTTATAACATTAACATAATTAGTTTACTTCTGATGTTTTATAGCCCATCTTGACTTCTGAAAGTTAGATTAGGATCCTTTCTTCAATAAGTGAAAAATCTATCATGTTAAAATTCAAGCACCCCAAGGAATACGTAAATTGTGCGTACACAAAACGATACTTTGGAGTAAATATTGTAAATAACAATAGCACAAGGGTCCTGTGAGCATCATCCAAGGTCGCATATGTAAAGTGTTTTGCAGGTTAGATATCATAATTTTTGTTGTTATTGTTGTTAGTGTTGTTGACTGCCAAATGAGAGGGATGCAGCAACATTCCAGGTGCTAGAACCGTATTTTTTTCAAGTGGAAAGCAACTTCTAGGTCATCTAATCCAAGCCTCTAAAGTAACAAATAAAAAAACCAAGGCCCAGAGTGGTTGAATGGCTTCGGCAAAAGTCATGTAGGTGGTCAGAACCAGAGCTAGGATGAGAACCCAGCTTCTTTGACTTGGTATCCAATACTTTTTCACACCCACTATATTGTTTCCAAGGCCCCCCGATGACATCTGTCTTATTTTCTAAAGTACATCTTGTGTAGGTATCTTCTCGGTACACATTATTCTCCCAAACTATGTAATATTAGAAGTACAAGGAAATGATTTACAGAGAAGAAAGCAAGCCTTTACAGAGGACGTTCCATTCTCCAAATCATAGTTAGTTGGTAAGTAAAAGCTATTTAGCCTCTGGGGCCTAATTCTATTATTTTCTAGTCCAAGTTTCTTTCCCTTAACACTATTCTGCCTTCATGAACTTGACGTCTATAGAATGATGGTCAATCCATTTGGCCAACTCTTGACTCATTTGGAATTCTTATAAAAATATGACTGTCTTTCATAGTTCACGCCTAGAAATTATTAGGATGTGTGTACATTATTATGTTAAATGTGCTGTAGCTTTGTCTTCTTAAATATAATATAAACACCTTGAAGATGAGGCCTATAACAGTATTTTTAAATATGTCTCACCATGAGCAGCTAAAAAAAAAGTCAGGCATATGACACAAAGTGGACACTTGATTGATTGATTGAACATCGTATTTACCACAGTAGAAGCCACACTGTTGGGACTTTTCTTTCCAGCCATATTAGATCTCTCCAGTCATTTCCTGTTGTCATTTTTCAGTGAGTTATTTTCTAATTATAAAAGAAAATATATTTAATCAAGGTAGGAAAGGAAATAAATGAAGGAGGGGAAAAAAAAGAAGAAAAACAAAGCAGTCTGGCCATCTGCGTATGTAGAGCTACGTGATTGCTCATAAGCAATCTTCAGGGCTACCCATCTGACTCAAACAAGCAGATGTCACAGACAGTAATTAAATCCAACTTGTTCTCCTGCCACAGTATAAAAATAGCTTTTCCCTTGATGACAAAGAATATGTGTCATATAATCAAGGCTAATCAAAAAAGAGATAAATATTAACTTTGTTAATCATTACAGTGCACCAGAATTTTGGAGATAGCTCTTTCTCAAGGTAAATGTGTCTTCCTGAAATAAAGAGCCCATTCAGCTTATGAATGAGGTAAGAGAAACACATAAAAGGAATATAAGATGTTTTTACTTCCCTTTCTTTCCAAAAACTTTCCCCAGTCCTCAGTGATAAACTGCTATGTTTCAGAACATTTTCCATCCCAAATGTCTCTTTCAAAAACTTTGTAGCTTGAAGTAGTGGGTGGTACCATCCCCAAAACATAGTGGTTTGACTGCAGATTGTTTGCAACCTTTTAAATTGCAATGATAGTCTTTGCTGATGGTAACAGAGTGTTCTATTTTTGAGTTAATAATTGAGATACATAAACAACTTCTTATGTCCAATGCTAATATTCTGCATTATTTTTTTTTCCCTTTTCAAGGAAAGGAGAAACAAAAATTCTGTGCTCTTGTTTCCAAGAAAAATTTTAGCTGTTTGTCACCTAGCATCTATTGGAATACAGAAGAAACATTCTTGAAGTGACTGAGGTTCCTCTTCCCTTTCCACAAGGCCTAGCCACTTTTGCTACAACAGCCCAAGCATGTCGCATTTGTCTGGTGGCAAGTTTCATTTTGTCCAAAGGGAGAAGGAAATTAAGATTACAGAGTATGCAAGGTGTTCAGAGAGATCTAGGGGATTAATGAATCACAGTATACCCCATTCCTTAATTAATTTTTCCATAATAATTTCTTGTGCTCCCTTTCTAGTTGAGCATCACAAACCTCCTGGAGCAGAATTTGCCTTTTATGAAAACAAAATTACAAGCTGATGAAGTGCTATGGTAAATCTCCTTGAACATATCAAATACCTGAATGCTATCATTAGATGTTTTTTTTTTCCTTTAGAGCAAGTCATTTATTCCTGTTAAAATGCAAACATTATTGGAAAGGATAACATATTAATTCCTTAATGTATTTGTTTCCAAACTTTATGTAATAACCCCCTTCTCCCTTTTATAACAACAAAAAAAGTCTTATCTTATGCTCTCCATAAATGAATTGTAGTTCATATTTCATTCAAATAACATTGAGAATTTATTATGACATTTAAAGAAATTTTAACAGAATAAAACAATGATATATGGATACATACATATAAATCCTTTGCAATGTTCATGTTTGTAACTTATGAAAATAAAAATCAAAGTAATTACTAATGTAATGAGAGGCTTGCTTTTGGTACAAAATTTTTTTTTGGGTGGTGCAATTAATGATATTATTATTCATAAGCTTTCAACTTCTAATCAAGACAGATATTTTATTTTTATAATAGCCATAGCAGAAAACCAAGATTCACATTAATAATGTTATCAATAATGATCAAATAGTATTCTCTTATTTGGTAAAACAGAGCATTCTTTATTCACTCATAACCAACATATGACTTTTCCAGATCAAATATTTGTTTCCATGTACAGAACAAGTCTATTTACTATTCTTATTGAACTGGAGTGAGACCAAATTAGGATATTTTTCATGGCAAATGTATTTTGTATTCATTCATACCTAGAAATATCTATATCTTTAAAATGCTACTATAGCAATTCCTTCTGTAGAATGATCAAGTTATTATAGACTCAGTCAACTGAGCACACTTTAATAGTTTACTATTTTGTTTATAGAGCAATTGTTTTTAATCTGTCATCCTTTTTCATTTTATTGGATTGTTTAATCCATTCACACTTAAAGCTACAAAAGTTATAGATTTATATTTTCTTCTGTGTCTCTAATATTGATTTTTCATGTTATGTTTTTCCCTCTTCTGATATAAACAGAGTACTATGTCATTTTAGTTACTTTAGCTTAATCTTTTTTTAAGATGGCTCTTTTTTGAACATGACTGAATAGCTGAACACGACAACATGATTTCCACTACTCTGTTCCTCTTATCCCTCATATCCCCTCCCATTTGTTATCCTTTTCCTTTTGGAGTTTTGTTTATTAGTACCTTTATCTTTTCTGCTCATATTTTATTATTTAATTTTTCCTCTTTTTTTCCCCCTTTTTTAGCTAGTCAAATAAATTCCTTCTTCCTCTCTTCTCCTCCAACTAATCATGTTCATTGGTATTTTAAATTTCACTTTTTGTCCCCCTTTTCAGATATAATTTATCTTTCACTTTGTTCATTATTCATCCTCTAGGTCTTCTCTAGACCTCTATTCTCTGTTTCATAACCCCTATATTTATCTAATCAATCTTTATACTCTGCATTCTTCACAGAATAAAATTCTGGTACCTTTTCTGTCCTTTTCCCTCTAAGCACTTCCTGCTAATGTCTTATAGAGCTTACCCTACAGATTCCCTTTTTCCATTGTGCCTAACTCTTAGAAAATTGTCAATTTCTGCAGGTGACAGAGAGGCCCAGTCATATGGTATGCACCCCTACCCCTCCATATCCCTGATTATGCAGCCCACCATTGACCCATACTGTCCTCTTATCACCTTCCTTCTCTATTTGCCTCAAAATCTCCTCCACTGATCCATGTCCCACATCCCACAAATTCTAGTTTCTCTAGGAGATCAAATGCTCCTTGTGCATCTGGTTGCATAGTGGTTAGAACAATGGGTCTGGAGTCAGGAAGAGCTGAGTTTAAATCTGCCATCAGACACCTACTAGCTTTGTAACCCTGGGTTAGTCACTTAACTTCTGTTTGCCTCAGTATCCTCGACTATAAAATGAGTGTAATAATAGCACCTATCTTGCAGGGTTATTGTAAGATCAAATGAAATAATATTTATAAGCACTTAGCACAATGCCTGGCACATATTAGATAGAATATGAATGCTTCTTCCCTAATACCCATTCCACTCCTGAGGTAGGGAAAAGTGGTCTTTTCAAGCACCAAATCACCAAAGACAACATCCACTGCAAGATCCCTATCTCCCTTCACAAAACATTTTTTATTCACTCAAAGGAACATCGATCAGTGAAACCCTTTCCCACTACCAAAATAAAGCCTCCTCCTTTTCCCTTACTTTTTAATCTTTACCCCTGCATCTGTAGACCTTTCTCTTCCATAGAGATTACAAATGTTATATCCCCCTCATTTCTAGCCCTGGATTTGACTAGGGTTCATCACATGCTCCCCTTTATGCTCTTGCTTCACTCCTTCCTTTCATATGCTCTGCCATTCTGTAATTTACACTCACAAAAAAGAAAAAAAAAATTGATTCAGCAGTTGGCAAAGTATCACAAGGTCCATCCTGTCCATAGTGCCCTAGGCCTTCCTCTCCATGATTATCTTCAACTTGTATGTAGAAAGAAATCTCTTACTGGGTTCTTTGCTTTTATTCTGTTGCTCTTGCTGTCCTTGGCTGCTACATTTATTCAAGCTACCTATATTTTAGTTTTCTGGGATGTTTGAGAAGCAAATTATCTCTTCAGTTATGGTTTTCTTTCTACAAATGTTTCTAATACCTCACTAATATGCTTCTCTGCTTATTGTTTTATAAGTTATGTGTCTACTGCCTAGGTTTATATTAGTATACTGTGATATTTTAATTATTGCTGCATTTGCTTTATTATGAGTAACTGTGATATAATAGTAATAGCTTACATTTATGTAATGCTTTAAAATTTGCAGAGCTTCAAATACATCATCTCACAACAACCCCAGAAGGGTTATTACTACCCTTTTATAGAAGAGGAAACTGAACATGTGAAAGGTTAAGTGACCTATTCAGGGTCACACAGCTAAGTAGGTATCTGAGGCAGGATTTAAAATCACTTCTTCTTGATTCCAGATCAAACACTCTATTTGCTGCACCATAAGGCTTCCTGTCATAATTATTATTGCTTTTGCCTTATCATGTAGTGAATATTTTATATTGTATTACCTGTGGCTAGGACATAAGAGTCATTTAACAATTATTTGCTGAATGACTGACTGACAGTACAATGGATGTTTGTAAAGCTTTTCAGTCAATGCTTTATTCATATCTACTCTACTACTGCATCCAGAATGTCTGGAAGATGAGCTAAGTCCATTGGATCTTTGGACCTAAAAGAAAATTAAAACTTTAGAAACTCATTCTCGTAATTTCATGGTAAAAAAAAATCATTGGTCTTAATGTCATGATTGCATTTCTCCATCACTGGAGAAATTTACAGCCTATAAAGTTTGGATGTCTGATTGGGACCATGAATACTACTCAATAATCCTTAAAATAAGATGTTCCCATGTATGGTTCAGTGGGGAGAGGGAGGAAGTGATGGATTCAAGGCAGATAACATAAATTTAGTCCTGGCTCTGCTATTTATTATCTTTATGAATTCAGGCAAGTCATTTAAACTTTCTACATCTTAGTTCCTCATTTAGAGAACTAGAGGTTGGACTAGATGATGTCATATAAACTTAACCTAGAAGGGAGTTTAGAAGTCATCTTGTCACTATCCTTCCTCCTTAACCTATCTCCACTTTATTTTATAGATCAGGAAAGTGAGATGCAAAAATGAGTAAGTGACTTCTCCAAGGTCATAGAAATCCTAAATTACATAGCAGAGAGTTGAACCCAGGTCCTCTGACTCCAAAGCTAGGACTCTTTTCATTGAATGACATCTAAGATCCTCCTTCCTTTAAGCTCCATCATTTTAGGATTGTAAAATATTAGCACAGTGGATAGAGAATGACATTTGGAGTCAGGATGACTTTAATTCAAATCTTGCCTCAATACTTTACTAGCTCTGTGAACTGGGAAATTCACTTTATCTCTGTCTGATAGATTCCTCATTTGCAAAAGGAGAACAGTAAAATTTCTTAGCTGCCAAGATTTTTGTGAGTATAAAATGAAATGATATTTGTAGAGAACTTTACAAGTCTTAAAATGCTATATAAAGTAAGCTATTATTATTATTATTATTATTATTATTATCATTATTATTATTATTATGAAAGAAGAGTTCATTTGACAGCACTGCAGTAGTAATAATGTCATGTGAATGTCTACATAGCTAGAAATAATGGGAAGCATGCCTGGCTCCCTGTAAGTGTCATATAGTACAATGGGAGCTTTGACCCAAGGTAGTAGACAATTGGTAATAAAGTTGTGCTGGTCAAGATACTGATACTGTGTGTGAACTTTTTCTTTTGGGACTCAAAATCTTGAACAAATTCAGCATATTAAAATCCAATGGCAATCTTTCTCCCTGCTTTATATACATGGTCCTGATACCTAAATCAGTTAGATCATCACAAGTTACAAGGTTTAAATAACTTAGGTTTCTATGGGATATTTAGGATCTCAACTGCTCATGATCAAGAGTCATTCCTTTTATTACCCTCTGAAGTCATACAAATAGATTAGGTGAATGTGTGTGGGGGGAGGGAGGGAAGAGGTGACAGTGTAAGTCATTTGATTTCCTTCATGTTTTTAAACATGATGGAAAGTTGGAAAGAGAGTTTTTGGATATATATCTGCAAAATGGTTTGGAGATTAGAGACCTAGGTATATTTTGTGCCTTTGATGAGTATGCATGACCTTCATCAATGTTATTGGGAGCTACATGCAAGCATTCAGGGAGAAATTAGATCCTGTGTTATATTTTGAAAGCAAATTGAGCAAAAAGAAAAAAAATGTTGTACCATTATACCTCTGGCTTGTTGGGAGAGTAGAAAAATTTATTTAAAAGGCCTCAGGCAATCTTTCAGCTCAAAAGTTTGTACTTTTCTCTAAAGGTATATAATACAAAATAGGCCTGGTATCTCTTTTCTATTATTCATAAACACAAGTTTTTTCCTTCTAATTTCTGAGATTTGGGCTAAAATAGAGCTGTAACCATTAGTGCACTGATATTACTTAAAAAGGGATGCTCTAATCATTTGTTGATGGTTGGCTGGAAAATCTTGAAAAGATCAGAGCTGATTGTGGGGTTGATGGTCACAGCCTACCCCAGTTTGTGGGTGTTTTTAGTAGAGAGTGATGGCAAATGTGATTTATATAGTTAGAAAATATTGCCTCCCTATTCCCCTTGTCATTTACTTTCAATTCTAGTACAGCACACCAGCGCATACAGCACTTCTTTACGTATACACACAGAGTTACTTAAAATTGATCTGCTAAAAGTTTATGAAAGTATTTCTTAATTAAATTAAATTTCTTAATTAATTAAAGTATTTCAATGTATAACAGTTTTTAATGAAAAGGGTTTTGAGGGGGCCCTTAAAATTTTTGACAGAATTATTTTTTGTTTAAATCTTCTCTTTTTATCTTTAAATTAGGGGAGAATATAAAGATTATAAAATTCGTATTCTTTCATGGTCATAGGAATAAGTAAAGTCACCTTATGTGATCTTGGCCTCCCACCTTCCTCTTGCAGTCCCACTTCATTTTTTCTGCTCTGGTAAAAAAGCATGGATTGTATTCTCAGAGTGTCTCGCAGATGATGAATAAGCAAAGAGGGTACCAGAGTAACTGCATTTTGACATAAACTGCATCTCACTTTGATAAAACTGACCGAACTGCATTGTGATGAATTTGATCTCCTTAATCAATTATTGATGGCTGGTGTGAAGTAATAAATGGCAAGGCACTGAGGGGAACGCATCAGCTCTGTTCAGCAAAGATGGGGCTTTCAATACACACGATGAGATTGCTTTGCTTTAACTGATTACCTGAGAAGGTTCGCATTCCAGTGAAACCCCTCCTCCCCTCAATTTTAGAAATGTATTATGTTTTTCAAATTAAATTAAATTAAAATATTGATACTTATCCAACCAAATGGGAGATTGTCCTCTCTGAAGGCTTTTGTCTGATAAATGTTGATTCTTCCCCCTCCATCTCCTACATTTTCCTAATAACACTTAAAGCCTTATTGGTGGTATTGAAAGAATATCACAGGCAGAGCTGAAGCCTCATGATTCTTGAGTCTTCTCTCTTTTAGTACCTCTGCTTCTTCTTCTAATGAGAGGATGAAAGGCATAGTCAAAAACAAACAAATAAAAACAAATAAAACAAATCTAGATTTGAAATCCAAAGATTTGAGTTTGGACCCTTGGTCTGCTACTTACTAACCTGCAGCCTTGGTAAGTCATTTTGGTGCTTCCAAGGTGGTCTGATCCAAGGAGAGGTATGATCCTGTTCTCCTTGTCTTCACTCTGGTAATTATCCAGGAAGGGCCCCTAGTGCCCCTCTCTGTCTCGGAACTGTGACCAGGGTCTCTGCTCCTTTGTGACCAGCCCTAATCACTCCTCTTTTCCCTGGAACTGTGATGCATTACTTATGACAATAGAGCTGTCAATCAGCACCAGCCGCATCCAGTGAAAGCAAAAAGGTGTAATCTCTTGGCTGAGAGCTTCCTAAACACATGTTTCTGCTGCTATTGCAGCTGCCTCCAAGGACCGCCTCTGATATTGCCCTTGTATTCATTTTGTGTTAGCCCTCAGCATAATCACAGTGACCTTTCCTGCTGACCTCCTAAATTTTCTTAGAATAGAAAAATGTCTCATCCTCATCTTTTGATGGGAGGCATTATTTTAAAGTTGTTTGGAGGGAAATGTTAGGGGATTTCATCAGGTTGCAGCTTCTATTCCACCATCTTGGCGCTTCCCCCATCCCTCACCAGATTTATCTCAGATCAAATCTTGAAATAATTAAAAGTAATTGTTAAAGTTTCTATTAAAATCTTCTTCTTTGGGCTGTTTCACCTATTTCCAATAACTTTTTCCTTGGCCATTATTAATCATTTTAGTTAGTCTTTTCTTCAGGATTCTTTGTATCACTATTAAGATACTGAGAATCCCTGTGGTCATGATAGTCTAATTAAGACCTCATCAAAAAAAAAAGAGAATGATTATAGAATTAGAATTTTAGAGCTGGAAGGGATCTTAGAAAGCCACTAGTGGTCTAAGACATTCATTTTCTAGCTCAAGAAAATGAATGTGGAAAGGATTTGATATAATTGAGGCTAGATACTAGGTTGCCTGGTGCTGTTTTTGAAAGCTAACTATCTAGGTGGCACAGCGGATAGAAGACTAGACCTAGAATCAGGAAGACCTGCATTCAAATCCAACATCAAATCTTTACTAGCTGTCTGACCTTCAATAAGTCATTTAACCTCTTTCGGCCTTAGTTTCCTCATCTGTCAACTAAGGAAAATTATAATGCCTACCTCCCAGGGTTGTTTCGAAGATCAAATGAGATATTTGTAAACTGCTTCACAAACTTTCAATTGTAATACAAATGCTAGTTATGTTGTTGTTGTTGTTATTTCCACTACACCACACTGATCATCTTGCTTCTCACGTCCCTTTTTTTCTAAACTGGGGGCTTATTTTGAGAAAATAGTAAATCTTACCAAAGTGTTAGTCAGAGTTGGCCAGAGGTGAAGTCTGAAGAAATTCTTTTACTTATCCTACCATATACAATGTAGCATCCTAATGTAGAGTATCGCTGATATGAAGGATGAAGGCCTGGTAGGAAGGCCTCACAATCTTAATCTGAATGCACACAGTAACCAAACATGATACAAACTGAAAAAGTCATTCAGTTATCCAGATGCATAAAAATGGATCATTCTAAGACACCAGATTATTGCTATTATACAAAAGTATCCTTAAAGAATAGAATGTTACACTAATGGACATTTTTAATACTAGATAGATATAGCTGTATGTAAATATATATATGCACACATATATATGTAGATATGTCTCTCTCTATAGTATTTATTCAAAGATAATAATATTCATATGACTATATATGTATATATTTACATATATGTATATGTGTGTATACACACACATAAGTATGGAGGGAGAGAGAGAGAGAGAGATCAAACTCTCTCCATGTTTTCATATGGATATTATTCTTTTTGCATGCTTTGACTGGACAAGGATAAATTTTGATAAGAGAGCTACCCTGTGTTTTGTATGTAAAAATAGATGCTATTTCATTGATTGTTTTGTAGTTGAGAAGAGACAGCTTGTAGACAGTGGAAGAAAACCAATTCCTCAAAGTAGACAAATTTAAAAGAAAATTCTATTTTTATAGTTCCAAAGAACAAACCAGAAAAATGTCCAGAAAGTAACCAGGATTTAGTGGTTACCTTAAAAACCTGAAACTCAGCTCCAACCCTGAGAATCATAAAAAAATATAAAGTAGGCAAAATAGGTCTTTGCCACTTAATTCAAACCCAAATCGCCTCCCTTGATTCTCAACTTTCTGTGACCTAGTATTGTCCATTCCAAGTATTCAGGGCTCCCACTCTACTTTTGAGATGCCTGGAGTCTCCCACTACAAAGTCCCCATTTTAGGTTTTCCTTGTTGGACTGTGCCCTATGTTTCCTTATTTTTTTTTTACTCAATCCTCTAGGCTTTTCTCTTTACAATACAGATCATTTCACTTTATGTAAATTCTAAATTCACACTATGTTGCATTATGCAAATTCAACTTTACATAAATAACTCTGAAAAATTTGCATTCCAAAAAACACCTACGTTAACCCTACTGTACAGTACTGTGTCTCTTTAGGGCCTTGCCCCTTGCCTACCAATCCTGCACCACACCCCCAAAACAAACAAACAGATAAACAAATCCCTTTAAAAACTCACCAACTGAAAGCAAAAGAATTCTGGGGTGTGGGGCTTGGCTTGAGACTCCAGCAGTGAGAGAGGAGACCTTTGCCCTAGTTCAGTGTTTTCCATCTGGTTTGTTCATGCTTGAGTACTGAATGTCTATCCCTGGCCCCCACTTATTGTCTACCCTCTCTTGTCTGTGTTCATGTCAAGGTCTCATGTGTCTGCCCTCGAGCCACGTGCTCTTTCTGTTCTGTCCAGGCCACTATGTAGCTGTCCCCAGCCCCAAGTGTTCCTTCTCCTACACTCCCTTCTCTGTCCCTGGGCCCCATGTGTTCTTGAACCCTGCACTGGCTCTCTCCCTTCGTGGGTACCGGACCCACTTCCTGACTCCTTCTTTCCTTTCCTCCCTTCCCCACATCCTAAGTAAAAATCCCTTTAAATACAGGTCTACAGAAGGTCCACTTATATAAAGTGAGAACTGTCTGTATTCAATTTTCTCCTCTTTATTCCTGTCAGTCAAATTTTACCTGTCTAGTTTCCTGTCCCCTACCCTCAAAATCTGTCTAGGTGGATGAGGCTAATCTGAGAAACCAAATGGTTGTACTGATGTGGACAAGGACCTTGTAACTCCTTCTTCTTCCTCCCCAAAGATTAATTCTTAGCATTGAGAAGCCTACCAAGGTGTCAGCCCTGGGGCATGTGCCTGGATGTGTCTTTTGCACTTGAGGTTTATGGTGATTACTTTCTATTAACTTTGCCACAGCAGGGTGACAGCCTGCTCAGGTTATCACTTTGTAATGGCCAAAGCACAGTCTTAAGGGCTTTGTGCAGAAAATCAGTGAGATCAATGAGTAATTAGAAGTTTCTGATGTGCCTCAGAGAAGTATCTGGGAACTGAGAGGGGAGGAAGACGGATCAGTCCCTGATAATTTTGTTCGATGATGGTGATCGATCTCTTGATATTGCCTTGGTTTGCCTTTAAAGGAACATTCACCTAGTGTTAAGGTTGCTATCTCTGACAGGCAATTCCACAGTCAGAATACTTGTCAGTTCTTCCAGTTGTGAATTTACTTTTTTTAATCAGTCTGCCTAAGGGAATGAAATAGTTCTGGCCCACAACACAGTACTGATGCCAGTCAGAAGGGGTTGGTATCAAATTAAAGAAAGGAGAGGGTAACAAAATAGCAAAAAAGAAAAAAAAGTAGAAATTATTTCTGCTTTAGTTTCCTGCCCCTCCCATTTCTTCTATGCGTGCTTAACTGAATTCGGGTTCTTTAAACAAAATAAATTTTTTTAGTTTTTTTTAAATTTTTTTTTCAATTTTTGCATCCCTAGTACCTAACTCAGAGTAAATACTTAACACATGTTTGTTGATGTCCTGCACTATTAAAGACATAGTTTAAAGAGGCCAACAACACTAGTACAATCTCCATATGGACCAGTTCCCATGGTTCTACGATATATTTTAAATCTAAACCTATGACCAATAGAAATCTTGAAAGAAAGCATTAAGGACTTATGAAAATGCAACCTCACTACTAGGAAGCAAACAAGCATTTATTAAGTGCCTACTATGTTTCAGACACTGCGCTAATGGCTTGACAAACATTTCATTTGATCCTTATAACAATCTTGGGAGATAGGTACTATTGTTACCCCAATTTTGCAGTTGATCTGTCTGCTTCATGTTTCTTTTCACTCAAATCCATACTGAAAATTGTTGTCAGATGAAATCTTACTGCAACCTTTTCCAAAGAGAAATGGCTTGGAGCCACATAGACTATTGGGATTTGAGGTTTTTTGGCCAACTCAGACAATAAAATTCCATGTGGTTTCAGGAGGATGGTGGGATGTTATTCCTAAACACTTTTTTTCTCATGTCAGTGATGCTCATAAACCTTTCATGTTTTCCCATTGCTTATAGTATAAAACTCAAATTCCTAAAACTGTTTTTTGAGATTCTATACATTCTAAATGTAGCCTATTGGGCTGTCCTAATTATCTCTCCAACATGGATCCTTTAATTTAGCCAGACTAGTATCCTTACTTTCTTTCAAAAACATCTTTGGGAGCAGCTAGATGGTGTAGTGGATAGAGCACCGACCTTAGTTCAAGTCTAGCAACTTGACACTAGTTGTATGACCCTGGTCAAGTCACTTAAGCCAAATTGCCTTGCAAAAACAAACAAACAAAAAACCCCAAAACTGAAAAAAAAACATCCAAGAGCTACACAAGCAAAATTCTGTTTCTATGTAAATAGACATATACGTTATGTGTATATTGTGGGCAGGTGTGTTCAATGTCAGATCATTTTTAAAAAAACAGAACTAGAATAAATACTTCCATTTCCCCTGTTTTAGCTGCATCCTTATATTGCTTACAGCAGCTTGGAACTCCCAAAGTATAAGGTCTAGAAGCAATCATTTGAAATCATTGTTTCCTACAGAGTGGCTCCATCCTGTAGACTCCATCTGCCCATTGGCTAGGTTTGTATGCATAAGAGTCAAAGAATATGGGGGAAAATGGCAAAATGCATTGACAGAAAATACCTAATATATTTTTCAAATTAAATGACCATATTGCAAGATGAAGACATTTATCTTTCTTTTTTCTCTCCCCATTCTCACACATATC
This sequence comes from Phascolarctos cinereus, assembly GCF_003287225.1. Taxonomy (NCBI): domain Eukaryota; kingdom Metazoa; phylum Chordata; class Mammalia; order Diprotodontia; family Phascolarctidae; genus Phascolarctos; species Phascolarctos cinereus. Next base: position 148,852,472 of record NW_027556098.1, read on the forward strand.
ATTCCCCTTTCTGTTTCTTATAGGAAACCACCATTAAAGTTAAAAATATTTACAGTGGCAGTTGAGGCTCTCCACAAGCTGGCCCTTTCTCTACTTCCTAGATTAGTTTCACTAGATTCCAAACTCAATGACAGCAGGTACCTGGCTTGTTTAAACTTGTTATCTCCTAAGCAGTTATAGCAGTTCTCTGCACTCAATTGCTGAATTGAGCTTGATTTCCTTCTGCTAACCCAGTACCCTCCTACTTGAGTCAAAACTTTAGTTTTTCTATACCCAGGAAAAACATATCTTTCATTTCCTTGTTTTTCTGCTTTGGCTTCTACTCTGGCTCTTCTCTATGAAGATCTTTCCCATTCCTCTGTGGCAATCCAAATCACATAGATCTTTCAAAGTAAGTTCAAATCAATCAATCACCCAACATTTATTACTATACTCCTGACATTATGCATCCAGGGACTGGTCATGCAGAGATAAAAGGGAAATAGTCCCTGCACTCAAGGGGATTGTGTTCTAACAGGAGAGACATATACTTATATTAATGATGAGGTATGGGCCCAAGCTGAGACCTTTGCCCCTCACCCCTAAAAGAATTTGGGTCCCATTTGTCTATGGGCCCCAGAAAACCCTTAAACGTTCTTTGAACTCACTCACTTGGTCAGAGAAGTCTCAAGTGGTTGGTTGCCTGAGACTATAATCCACTCAATCTGCCTTTCCTTATCTCTTATTTTTATTCTCCACAGGCTCTCCCTTATCCCAGGGCCCAACCTCCCTTTGATATCCTAATGAATCCTGGTTTATTTCTGTCTTTGATCTTATCCAGATGTCATTCAAACTCTTCCTTCCCAATCTTCCAGTTCTTTGTTGCCCTAATAAAACTTAGCCCTTCATTGTCTATTCCCTGATGATTCCATTCAACCTCCCAGACACTCCCATAGGGATTCTCCCAGGCCCTCCTCTGGTCACCCCAAATTACTTGGTTGTATATAAGATCCATCCTGTCCTCCATTTAAGTGCTGAGATTTCCTCATACCTTCTCATCCTTATGAGTGTCACTAATGCTCAGATTCCTTAAGAGTCTGGCCTCTACGGTTCACCTGTAATAAACCTTGTCTTTGACTGAAAGAAGACTTGGGTCAAATTCATTTGGGGAGGACCTGTGTGTTGTGATTTTGAGTGTCCCAGCACCCCTAGCATCTATACCTCAAATTAATATATAAACACATATATGTGCATATACAATATATACATATACACACATATATATATATACACGTCCATCCATCTACACATATATATATACATATACATATTTGTACGTGTGTGTGTGTGTGTGTGTGAAACAAATATGATGCTGACACTAAGTAACCTTGGAAAGGAAGGTGCTGTCACCATGAGGCATCATGAAAGATTTCCAGAAGAAGGGAGCACTTGATCTGAATCTTGAAGCAAAAGAGGGCTTCTATGAGGCACAGATGAGGAGAGAGTCAGAGAGAACAGCTTGTGGAAAGGCACAAAAAAAGAATATCTGATGCCCTGTGTGAATAATATTATGTAAGTCAGTTTGAATAAGCCAGAAAATGTGTAAAGAGGAAAGGAAAAATATGTAAAAAGGTTGGAAAGGCAGGTTTGGGCCAGGTGGTAAATAATATTAAATGCAAGAAAAAGGAGTTTATATCTGATCCTAAAGACAAAAGGCTGTTGTTAGAGTTTGTTGAGCCAGGGATGACATGACATGGGGCAGTGAAGTGGTGCAGTAGAGACAGATCATCAGGAAGACTCAAGTTCAAATCCAGCATCAGACACTTGGTAGCTATGTTATCTTAGGCAAGTCATTTAACATCTGTTTGCCTCAGTTTCCTTATGTGTAAAATGGTGATAATAAGAGCCTCTACCTCCAAGGGTCATTTCGAGAACCAAATGAGATAATGGTGAAGTAGCTAGCTCAGTGTCTGGAACTATATAGCTATTAGTATTAACAACAAGATTTGGCAAATGGTTGGATATATGGGAAGAGTGAAAGTGTTGTGGTTTGAGAGGTTGAGACCCCTTAAAGACTGGAATACAGGATCGGGTCATCTGGAATGAATTCACAGACTCAAGCACTCTTTAAGTCAAGTTGGCAAAAAGTTTATTGTTATGCTTTTCAGTGGGCAAGGATTCTTAAGGAACCTGCAACCTTAGAGAGGTACAGTTAAAATTTATGTAGGATAAAATACAAAAAAACATGTGCCAAATATGCTAACTAGGTCATTCAGGGCAGGATTAGGGAGTGCTTAAGGAGTGGTCAGTTCTTAAAGGAACATGCACTTTTTGTAGCTACTGTGCAGGTGTTCTACCCAGAGTTCACTGGGAAAAGCCCACAAGGGGGGCCACATGGAGATGTAGTTTTAAGCCTGCAATGTCACTAAGTTAACTAGAGGTCAGGGGTAACTGAGAGTTGTCCAGTCTGCCACTAGTCAATGTCTTCTTTGACAAGATAGATGTAAGGAGTATACGTATGTCTTAGGTCTAGAATACAGACAATGAGGAGTTCAGGATGTAGATAATGATGTAGGGCAGTAGTATAGATAGTCCAGTGGATAAGAATATCTTTATGACCTAGTGTAAAGCCAGTTCAAACTAATAATTACTTCAGGTACTGTTTGCAACTGCACCAAGGAAAGAGCTAAGGGTCTTGCTGGGGCCCACTCATGAGAAATTGTTAGACACAGTGTCCTTGGGCTGAGGAGAAACTGCCAGGGTTAGTGTTTCTAAGGCTAGGGAGAAACATGGTCATGGAATTGAGGTTCCAGTACAAGCACCAAACCACCTCATCAAAAGGATATGAGGATTTGAGGACAACACTAAGGTTGCGAACCTAGATGACTGAAAGTATGGTACTGAGAGAGAAACAGACACAGAGAGAAAGAGACAAAGAGAGACAGAGATGCAGAAAGAGACAGAGATATGGAGAGATATAGAGAAAGACACACAGAGATAGATAGAGACAAAGAGATAGAAACACAGTGACAGATATAGAGAAAAAGAGAAAAAGACCCCAGAGAAGATACAGAATCTAGGAAGTTGACTAGGAAGGCTAGTCAACAGTGCCAGATTCTGAAGAGAAGTCAAGAAGGATGACGAATGAAAAATAAACATTAAGTGATCACTGCTTTTAGATAGAAAATTCTGTCTAAAACCAGAAGTAACCATTATATGCAAAGGAAATAAACTAGAACCTTTTCCAATGAGTATGGGAATTAAACAAGGATACTCACTCTCCCTTTTATTATTTAATAAAATTCTGAAAATCCTAGCAATAGCAATAAAAAAGAGAAAGATAAATATAGGTAAAATGAGATAATACTGACCCTGTTTACTGATGATATGATGAATTGTTTGGAAAATCTTAAGGAATCAGCAGAGATACTAATTGAGACAATAGCTTCAGCAAAGTTGCAGGCTACAAAATAAACATTCAAAACCAACTGCATTTCTCTATAATAATAATAATAATAATAATAATAATAATAATAATCCAAGAGGTAATAACAGGAAGATAAATCCCATTCCAAATACCTTGGGATCAATTTATCAAAGCACACAAAAGGCATATAGATTCAAATACAAGTCTTAAAGAAATAACTTAAATAGCTGGAGGAATATTCAGCACTTATGGCTTAGCCATACTACTTTTCATCATTTACCATGATATTCTTAGTCTTTTTTTAAAAATGTATTTTATTGTTATTTTATTGAGTACTATAAAGTGTCCCCTTGATAATCTGATTGGGATAGTACTAAAATTATGGATGAAAAGGGAATAGCCATGCTAAACCTTAAATTATACTGTAAAGTAATAGTCATCAAAACTATCTAGTATTGGCTGAAAAACAGAGCAATTAATAGGACAGAGTAGAAAAGGGAGATTCAGTAATAATGGAACTCAAAAATCAGTTATGAGAAATGTTCAAGTAAAAAATGGATCAAAGTATATTATGGTAACTTTGATGTCACTGAGGATGTCATCAGCCCAAGCCTGCTTTGAGATACATATAGGCCTGATGACCTCCTTGGATGTCTTCTCTTTTCTCATTTCTACTCTCTCTTATTTATTTCATTGGCTACCCCTCTTCTGCAAGTTCTTTCAGGACCACCTCTGGATCTCTCCATTTCCTTCTCTCTTCTACCAAATCATAAAAATTTATCTATCATTCTTAATCGACTGTTATTTTCACAAGAGCTTTTCAATGCATAACAAAGCCCTCCACTCATTGAAAGCAGGCTTCTTGTCACACCTAGTTCTGATTAATTAATTCAATGAAGAAACTTTCCTAAGTAATAAAGGTAACTACTTTCAACTGCATTAGCAATCAATGGCCCTCCCCACTTACAATGGGAACACACAGACAAGAATTACCCAAGATCAGAAGATATGGATGGATTGTCAGCTCCTCCATTGAATGACATCAAAGATCCATTGAGTTATTAGTTAACTCTTGATGTATTTGTATAGGCTCACATCTACTAGTCAGCAAGCTTCTTGAAGGCAGAGAGGTGCCTTATTCCTTTTTTGTAACTTTCAAAATATCTGTGTTTGATATACTATAGACACAATACATATATGATAAGGATTATAATTTGAGACTTCAATGAACCATTAAGTGCAACAGACACAACTTGAAAGAATTATAAAATGTGATTGAGAACAGGAATGTACAAATGAACTCATTGGGTCCCTGAGTACTAATGAATTCATGGATATTGGTTCTCCCCACTTAAATCCCTCTTATTAGAGGGCTATATGACACTTGGACATTCTCTGCTAGTAGTTCTTTGTGTGTGTGTGTGTGTGTGTGTGTGTGTGTGTGTGTGTGTATGTGTGTGTGTGTGTGTTTGAGTATGTATTTTAAGGAACTTAGAAGCTAGATTTTCCATTTCATCCAGATTTCCCATAAAGGTGGCCTGTTCTCAGTTCATACATATGTCAAGGAGATACAAAAAGTAGAATTAATTTTTCTGTGTTTGCTCATGTTTAGTTTAGCAGGCTATCTGAGCCAATTCTCTCATATAGGGGAATTTTCTGAATGATTCTGATTTTGAATATTCTATATGTTCCAAAAATAGATTATATTGTACCTCTTCTGCCCCAATTATTTCGTAAAATGTAGCTTCTGTTACATATACTCATATATGTACACAACTCAGAAGAGAATGGAATGCAAGTACTTTAAGAGAGAATTTTTTTCCATGTTATAAAAATGCAAATTGGGTGGCAGATTATTGCTTCAAATGTTGCAAGTTCTCACACAAAAAATACAAGTGTGTAAAGTGTTCACATTTGAAAATACATGCAAAAAAGATTCCATTTTTAACATTTTTGCCAATGCACTGTACACAAGATCTAATGTTTTCAGAAAATAGTTTTATAATTAACTGACCAACAGATGAGATTTTATTACTTTTATGAAAATGCATCATATCATCTAGGATAGATGAGATCCATTTCCAGCAATTTGTGCATGTAAAGCTTCCTTAGAGTCATTTGGCTGCAAAGATATGCCAATAAGAATGCAAGGGAAATGAGAGACCTCTGCCATTGAAACAGTATCTTGTGGACTTGATCATATCTCCTAAGGCAGCTGGCAGGCTTCTAAATAGCACTACCCTGCCAGTGATTGACTGGTGCCAAGTGACATGGCAGAAGACAAGGATCCAGATGGTATTGAAATAATGAACAAAGTATGCAGAATCATTGCAATATAGTTTCTGCCTTGGCCACATGGCCGTGAGGATCTTATTATGGGAAAAGCTTGAGGTGGGAAATAAAAGAAGTTGCAACAGCTTCCTACTTTATTTTTCCTCTTCCTAACATGTATTCACAGAATCATAGAATCTCAAAATTGGGATGATCTTGGTGGCCATTTCATTCACCGCTCACTAGAACAAGATTATAGTGTTCATCATGCCTGACAATTAGCCATCCATCCAGTTTTTGCTTAACAATCTCAGGTGAAAGGGAACTTGCCTGAAAACACATTCACATTCTGTGTAGCTTGAATTGTTAGGAAAAATTTTCCCCCTTATGGTGAGCCTAAATCTACCTTCTTGAACCTTTCATACATTACTCTTAGTTCTTTCTTATAAAAGAATGAATGAATGAGTGTGAATGAGTTAATGAGTGAATGAGTAGGCATTTCTTAAATACCTACAGTTTGCCAAGCACTGTGCTAAGCACATATGACAGTTACAGAAAAATGAAGAGAGTCACACATGACTGGAAGAGTAAACACAATAGAAAGTTAAAGTAAGGGAGGACAGAAAAGCTCAGAAGTTCTAAGAATGCATCATCACTTCAGAAGATGGCAAGAACCAAGCATCCTTGGGGAATTTTTCTCAGAAAAAACTTCAATTCTTCATCCATGCAATGGCCCTTCATATACCTGAAAAAAATTATCCTTTCCAACACTTACCAACACTTATTTTTCTTTTCTGCAGTCTAAATATCCCCAGTTCTTTCAACTAATTCTCACATATCACAAGTTTAAGATCCTTCACTACACTGGCTGCTCTTCTCTGGACTTTCCTCAGCTTATCAATGTCCTTCCTAAAATATGTTGCTCAGAATTGAGCTAACCATTGAGCTATGATCTGACCATAAAGAGTACAACCATTCTAATCTGGGACACAATTCTTTTTGAGTGCAGGTTAAGATGTCACTAGATTTCTTGGATGTTGCATCTTATTGTGGGCTTTTATCAAACTTGCAGTCCACTAAAACCTCCAGGTCTTTTTTCTACATCACGTGGATTTTACCTAGTCATATCTTTCCCACATCTCATTTATTTATGAAGTTGGTTTTTTTTTCAGTTCCAAAATATCTGTCCCTTCAGGTTGGGGGCAAATAGGAAAGAAGGAAAAAAGTGGGGGGGGGGAGAAAATGAGAGTTAAGAAGAAAAGATAAAAAGGAAGGTGAAATCTATATTTCCAAACGAAAAAGGAATTAACACCCTTCCCCAGAATAGGATCACGTATTTCCCTCACAGAAATACAGAGCATTATTTGAATGATTAGCATGAAACCTATGGTTGTCTGTTCATGTCTGGATTAATTCATTAGATTCTGAGTTAAAAAAGATAGGTGGGGTTGATGGGGTATGGGTCTGAGTGAAGACCTTTGCCCTTCACACCAAAAAGAATTTGGGTCCCATTTGTCTAAGAGCCACAGAAAACCTTTAAACTTTCTTTGACCTCTCTGGTCTCAAAGGGTTGCCTGAGGCTGTACTCTACTCAACCTGCCTTTCCTTATCTCTTGTTCTCTCCCTATCTCCCTTTGAAAGCCTAAGGAAGAAGCCTAGTCTTTGATACCACCTTTGATCTTATCAACCTCTTCCTTCCAGTTTTTGTTCCATTGTCTATTCCCATTGTCTATTCAACCTCCCAGACATTCCCTAATTCTCTCTAAACTCACCCTAAGGTCTTTCTCTCAGCCTCTCCTCTGATAGCCCAAAAAATTACATGAGTGTATATAAGATCCATCCTGGCACTGATTTGAATACTGAGATTTCCTCATCCCTGATCATCCTTACTAGCATCACTAATGTTCAGATTCCTTAAGAGTCTAGCCTGTATGGTTTATTTTTAATAATAATAATAATAAAATGAAAAAAAAAACCTGTGTCTCTGGCTGAAAGATTTGGGTTGAATTCATTCAGACAGGGCCTGCTGTGCTGTGTTGGGGTCCCAGAACCCCAAGAATCTAGACTTCATCAGGGTCATCATATCTGTCATAAAGCTTCATTCCCCCCCCCTTGATTTCAGAAGGACCCACTCCTTGCAGATTGAAACAGTCTTATTCCCCCACCCATTCCCCTTCTTCCTTTTCAGTCTTTTCTCTGACTCTCAAATTAACTAGCTACTAGACTAGGTGGCCAGAGAAATAAGGCAACAAAAAGAAAAGAAACAAAAGGAAAGGGGAAAACCAGAAGACTCAACCATCATTATTCTTGTTTCATTAACACAAAACTACAGAAACCACAGAGGGAGCAACTCAGGCAAGACTGAAAGAAGTGTTTTGGTTTTTTTTTAGAGATCTCCTGGCTCTGTGACTGCTAGGCATTCTCCTTTGTGTGCTCTCCCTATCTCTGGGTGTGTTTGGAGGAATTTGGAAGCTAGATTTGCCATTGCATCCAGGTTTCTGATAAAAGTGCCCTTCTCTGAGGTCATCAGATCATAGAATTGTAGATGTAAAGTTGGAAAGGGGAACCTGCAGCTTTAAGGCCACACATGGCCTTCTAAGTCCTCAAGTATGGCCTTTTGTTTTTTGTTTTACAGAACAAATCCTTTTGTTAAGGGGATTTGTTCTATGAAATTTGGATTCAGTGAAAGGGCCACACTTAAGGACTTGTAGGGCCACATGTGGCCTTGAGGCTGCAGGTTTCCCACCCCTCATCTAGTCCAACCTAAGCATTTTTTACATGAGGAAACTGAGACCCATTGAGGTTAAGAGACTTTGCCACATTCCTATATGTAGTGGCAGAATTAGGATTTGAACCCACATCTTCTAAGTCCAAGTGTAGCACACTGTATCACACCACCTTGTATAAGCTGCTCATTTACTTTGCTTCTTTGGCTTTTAATTAGAAACTTTTGACAGGGAAGTCAACAAACTTTGTTAACACAGTTTGCTCATTCTTGTTCACAGATACATGAGAGAGTGCTTTGACAAGCTAAGCACATATTCTCTGCATAAGAATATCATATTTATATCTTAAGCATCCTAAGCAATTTAGTTCAAGGAATCCAACCTAGGTTCCTATCAAAATATCTTTCTGGTCTTTGAATGGACTTATAATATGACCTTTGCCAAGATAACTTATGAAGGTCTTGATGTTGACCAGAGTATAGTGAAGATTAATGAAATGGACTTTGATAATCTTTTAAGATCAATTGAGCCCCAATAAGGGCCAAAAACCTGAATTAATCTTTTTCTCTCTGAGTGAACTAAAAACACCCCTTCCTGTGTCAGCAAATTCCAGGACCAGATAGAACTGACCAGCATTCCTCCTATTTGTTATCACTAAGCCCAGGATGTCTGGGACCAGACACTGCCTTGATTAATGAGACCTTTCCTTATCTTTGTATCCTATGGACATATGTTATATAGAGAAACACATATCCTGGATCTATAATTTTGATTGATACTTTGATGTTCTTCTATTGTATTCACAATCTATTCAATTAAGAAACTTCCTTTTTTTTATGCTGTATGTTAAGAAACATATGGAGGCTATACCTTTTTCTTTTTTTGTAAAACAGACATCCTGAGTCTGATCACTCTAAACTGTATAAAATCTTTCTCATTTTATTAAATCTTTGAGTTGGAATCATATTCTGGCTTCCATGTATACATGATTCACTAACTAAAAGGGAATAAACTATATAATCATGTATCACTTAACTTGTTTGCCTTCTTTAACAAAACTTTCAGGTTGACAACTTTTTGTTGGAACTTCTTAGAAAAAGTTGCTTGCCACATCCTGTCTCCTCTACACTGACTTAATAAATAATTTTAATTGTCAAATACCTGTGAGTCAAGCGGATGTCATGATTTCTATTATACTGTATTATCTTGGACATTTAGCAAATTGAAATCAGCTCTAATTATTTTTATGCCCATTGTATATTTTATGCTCTTTTCAATTGGCAGCCTTCTCTTTCCTTCAGTTGGAATTTGTGAGCAAATTGTACTATCCACATAAATAGGACAGAATTGGGGAAATAAATCTACTCCCTCCCAAAAAGAATTTTAAAAACCCCATTAAATAACACATTGCAAAATTTACATAAATTTTTACTTTAACGATTCATTTAGATTATCTGTTCTACATTTCTCTTCTCTGACCATGTATAATTGAGGGATGACTATACAACAAGATAGTGTAGGGGAAAGAACACTGAACTTGAAGTCAGAAAACCTTAATTTGAGTCCTTACTTTGCCACTTACTAACTCTCTGGGCCTCAGTTTCCTCATCTGGAAAATGAGGAGTTTGAGTAGATGATCTCTAAGCTTTTTTCCATCTCTATATCCCTGATCCTATGATCTCACATATTTAGGCTAATCATCAGAGGAGAATAAAATAGAAATTTAATACACAAGTTATCCTGTTAAGTCATGTATAGATCACTAATTCTTATTAGTAGATATAAGGATTTAGGGGGAAAAATCAATAGAGGTAGTTTTGTGTTATAATAAATTTAACAATTAAGTACCACATTGATTTGTGCAGTATTGTTCATTCATTTATTGTTCTATTCCCAAACAATACATGGTAATAAAAAAATCCCTGGTTTTGGAATCTAAGGATTTAAGTTAAATTCTGATGAGTCATTGATTTTGTGGCCAGGGGTGAGTCACCTCCTCTCCTTTTACACCTGTAAAATGAAGAGATTGGTCTATGGAACACTTGAGGCTCTGGGCCAGCTAGATCTTATGACACTAAATAGAACTTCAAGGTTTAGAAAGCAATTTCTTGATAGTGACTATAGTAAGTAGGCATCCTCCCCATTTTAGGGGTGAGGAAACTATCATAGAAATTCAGCGACTTTCCCATTGTTATATAGCTAGTATTGGGAGATCATGGCTATATTGGGGACATGAACAGGGCTGCAGAGAAGATGTTAAAATTCCCTGTTGTGGACTTTGTCCGATTTGACTTCTAAGTATTTCCACTTAAAATAGAGCTTTCTGTTACTAGTTTCCAAGTTGTTTTAGAAGTATAATGAAGTATTGACACAAAACATTAATTACCTTTGGGCAGAAGGGACTTGGGTTCTTTCTAAAGTGACTAGTTTTGTTAAATACATATTTGTTTGTCACATTTGCCCTCTGGATGTTGTTTACTGTATAGGTAATACAGGTAATGCCGATTTTAAGTGAATTTGACAGTCTCAAGAACTATTACAGTACTTTAGGTGAAACAATTTGTATAACGTAGTTAAAAGGTATACAAAAGCCTTTGGATATTTTCTGACAAAAATCCGAGATTTCTTTTTACTATGCTTTGTAAAGAAACTCATTCATTATAATTTGCTTTCTGACAGGGACAAATTGTTTCATCTCCTACTTTATCCCTGTTCCCATAAATAGATGATAAGAGAAGAGCAAAGAGGAACACAGGAAGAGGTCTGTGCCAATGTTCACAAACACGCCAGGAGCATAATTACCACAATAAAAAGAAATGAAAAAAGTGGAGTGTAACATTAATGAGCCTTTAGTTTATTCTTTGAGCACTACGTTACTCATGTCAATGGCAATTTGATTTGCTCATTTCAGCTTGAAATAAATGTGTGACTCTCAAGCAGTGAGTGGGACAGGGGGACATTGCCTTCTTTCATCCTTTCCTTTCTGAAGTGTAATAAAACCAGGTATGATTTTGTAAATGAAATGGCATTGGCTGCTGCCTGGTAATGTTACCTCTAAAAAGAATCTGACCAGTTTTGTACTTTGATGTGGTCTTACTGTTCAACATTCTGACAGTTCAATTTCAACCTGTCTTTTCCTATGTGCCTTCCTCCTTCACTCATTATATCCGCTTAACACAGTTGCAGGCTGAGGTTTCAGTTATCACTTATAATTATTTTCTTTTGTCTAATGTAGTTTGAGAAACAGTAGTCCATGTAGTTCTACTGAGGAATCTCATTGGGCTTGATATTGACAAAGAGCTGGGCAAGGTGGGATATATAACCCTTTTCTTATTATTATAGAGAATTTTGAAAAAAAAAATCTATCTGTTCCATTAATGGATTTTGTTGGAATTGTGAATTAGCATAACTATGATAGAGAGCAATTTGAAAGAAAGAAAACTACTAAAATGTTTATGGCTTTTGATCTACAGATTCCACTGCTACACATATACACATATCAAAGAGGTCATCAACAAGTTACCAAGCATTAATTAAGTGCCTATTATATGACAAGTGCTGTGTTAAGCGCTGGGTATTCCAAGAAAGGCAAAAACCCAATCCTTGTTATTATGAGCTCAATGTCTAATGAGGAAGCCAACACAGAAATGATTACATGCAAAGGGATATAGAAAGGATAAATTGGAGATAATCTTAAAGAGGAGGCACTATAATTAAAAAGGACTGGGAAAGGCTTCCTGTAAAAAATGGGGTTTCAGTTGGGACCCAAAGGAAAACAAAGAAATCAAGAGAAGGTGATTAGAAGAGAGAGAGTTTCAGGTATGGGGACCAGCCAGTGAAAATTCCCCGTGTCAGAATATGGAGGGTTTTGTGCAAAGTTTTGTGAAAGACTAGGTTCAGTAGATCACAGAGTACATAGAGAGGAATAATGGAGAAGAAGATTGGAGAGGTAGAAAGGGATCAGATTATGAAGGTTTTAAAAGTCAAGCAGAAGAGTTTAATTTTTGATCCTGGACGTAAGAGGGAGCCACTAGAGTATGCTGAGTAGGGAAGTGATTTGGTCAGAACTACACTTTGGGAAGATTAATTTGAAAGGTGAATGAAGGACAAAATGGAGTGAAGAGAGACTTAATTTAGGGAGTCTAATAAATGAGGCTATTGGAATCATCTAGTTGTAAAGTAATGAGGGACTGTAATGGGGTGGTTGGCAGTGTCAGTGGAGAAAAGGGGCCACATATGAGAGCATTTATATAGGACTTGACAACTGATTATATTTAGGGGGGTGAGGGAGAGAGAGGAGTAGAGGATGACACCTGCTTTATAAGCCTAGATGATTGGGAGGATCATGGTGCCCTTAACAGACAATTTAGGAAGAAGGGAAGATTTGCAGGGACACACACATTCAGTCTTGGACATGTCAAGTTTAAGATGTCTATGGGACATCCAGTTCAAGATGTCCAAAATGCAATTGGAGATGCCAGACTGGAGGTCAATGGAGAGTTTAGGACAGGATAGGTAGATTTGGGAAACATCACCATAGAGATGAATTGAATCCATGGGGTTGATGAGATCACCAAGCAAAATAGCATTAAGGGAGAAGAGAAAGGGATCTATGACTGAGCTGTGAGGACACTCATGGTTAATTGACATGACCTCTATGAAGATCCAGTAAAGGAGATTGAGAAGGAGTGCTATGACTGGTAGGAGGAAAACTAGGAGGGAACGATGTCACAAAAACCTGGAGAGAAAAGAGTGTCAAAGAGAAGAAGTTGATCGATATTGGGTGTCAAAGGTTGCAGAGGCCAAGAAGGATAAGTATTGAGAAAAGGTCATTAGATCATTGGTAACTTTAGTAGGAGCTTTAAATGATGAGGTCAGAAGCCAGACTTCAAAGACTTGAGAATCTAAAGTGAGGAAAAGAAGTGTAGGCACAATAAAGAAAGACCAAAAAAGAAGGACCACATACATGAAAATACTTATGGCAATATTTTTTTTTTGTGATGGCAAAGAAGTGGTAACATATTAGAGGACAATTGATCAGGGAATGGCTAAAGAAACTGTGGTACATGAATATAATGGATTATTATTATATGAGATGAAATAATGAAAGTGATGAATATAGAGAAGCATGTATTTCTTTTACAAAGAGATGCAAAGTGAAGCTAAGGCAAGAACACAATATAAACAATGACTACAACAGCTTAAAAGAAATAGACAACAACCACAAAACAATCAAGACTGAATGTTGTAAAATCGGATAACATAAGAACGGCCTAAAGAAGAGACATGAGACAACACACTCTGCCAGTTCTTTGCAGAAACCTGTGTGTATTGAGGGAAGCAGACTGGAAGGGTGCAGAGAGGGGCAAATCCACAGGTGTAGAACATTGTGGATATTGTCAAATTCTGTTTTTATAGAATGATCAATTTTGCTGGCTTTTTTTTTCTCTTTCAATATTTTTATTTTTTCCTTTAAAATTATTTTAAAAAATGAATGGCTTTCTGGGAGGGAGGAATAGGAAGAACATAGGGGAAATTTAGGCAATACAAAACCCAAAATAATAGCATTAACATTTATTTTTATTTTTAATTTAACATTAATTTTTAAATTTTCAGTTTCAAATTCTCTGCCTCCCTCTAGGCCCTTCCCCACCCATTGAGAAGGCAATCAATAAGATCCCATTATACATGTGAAGTCATGTAAAACATTTCCATATTAGCCATGTTACAAGAATGAAAAAAATAAGATTACTTTTTAAAGAAAGGAAAAATGAATGCTTAAAAATTATGAAGAACAAGCTTGGCTCCAAAGAAAGGATATGAGAATAGCCTTGCAAAATTAAGGGTTAGAGAGTGAGATGCTCCACAGATGGAATATTGCATATGACATCAGATTTCTTTCCTGTATTTATTTTTCTGATTTTTTTCTCTCATCTTTTTTTTTCCTCTCTAAAAAAATCTGTTATATAGATGGTTCTTTTAGAGTGGAAAATAGGAGAATTTAGGTCATATAAACACAGATTTATATAGGTAAAATTGTTATATAAACACAGAAGATATCAACAAAATACATTTTTTAAAAAGAATCCCTCTGCTCATTTTTAATTAACCTCTTTTCCTTTTCTAATCATAGAATTGTTGAGATATTGGGGAAGTAAGGAATCTTACAAGTCAGACAGCAGAAAGCACTGGCCTTGGAGTCATGAAACTCATTTTTTAATCCTGGTTTGGCCCCTCCCTCTATGGATGACTACTGACAAGTCACAAACCGGAAATCTTTCTTATCTGTAGGCATAATAACATTTGTATTTGTCTGCTTTACAGAGTGGTTGTGTGGAAACAACCTTTGTAAAAGTTAAGATGCTACATAAATGCCCAAATGCTTCAATTTACATTTGAGAAAACTGAGACCCAAATGTGAATTTGCTAAAAGTCATACAACTGGTGAATGGTAGAATCAGGGCAAAAATCCCAGGTCTTCTGATTTCCAAGTTGGTGCTAGTTTTAGTTGTCTGTTTCTGTGGTTAAAAGAACAAACTGAGTTAAAAAAAGATGCATCTATAAACTTTAAACACAACATTTTAGTACCTTGCAAGGTGGCAACAAAAAGGAATGGAATAATACGGTTAAAATGAAAATTCCATGACTGTTTCCATTATTGGAAATGACTTAGAAAATGGATAATAAATTCATGGCTGTGTGGAATGAGCTCTTTGAACTCACAGAGGAAATGCAAAATCAAAATGAAGTTATAGCCTCACTCTTCATTTAAAGTACCCCACAACTGCAAGCTGTCTTAAAAGATACTCCCGTTACTGGAGAAAATGAAGGTTTCTTACCTCTTAACCTGAGTTAATGTGGGTGGTGAATCACAATATGTTATTATTTAGGAGATACATGGAATTTTGCTAATTTGTTTTTGTGTCTTTTCTTTCTCCCAAATAAGGTAATTGTTGTAGTGTTAATAATAATTGGTAAAAATAGTAACTAGAAAAGTTGCATAATATAATTGACCACTGGCAAGCCCTTGGAAAATGACCCCAATATTCAAGAATCTGGGGTTGCAAGCCCCCAGGACATCTTAACCTCACTAACCTTCTGGTTCCCCATGCTGCTGATATAGGTGCTCCTGCCATATCTGGAGGAATGCCTGTTAAAACACCAGCAAGATAATATGATGGAAAAAACAACAGATTGAGGTTGGCAGAACTTGGCTCAGTCTCCTCAGAGGTGGTTTAGAATCTCCCCCTCTACCCCAAGGTGTTTTTTCCATAGTCCTGGAAATAATTCCCTCCAAAAGAAATTTAATGTAGTTTTATAATATTTTACATTTTATAGAGTTTTATAGTTTAAGCACTTTTCTAAAGACTTCCTCCTTGAGATAAAATATTCTTCTTCCTCCCAGGAGGAAATTGATGCTTAGATATGTGAAGGGACAAGCCCATGGTCAGATGGCTAATAAATGCTTGAACTGAGCCTTGAATCCTAGAAGATTTGCTGAGTCCAATATTCTTTTAATAACTGTACAACAAAAGCAACAACAACAGCTAGCATTCATATAGTGCTTTAAAGTTTTCAAAGAGCTTTCCATATATTATCATGCTTGATCCTCACAGTTATCCTGTGAGATACATGCCGTCAACCTGAAATAAAGAAGACTACCAAAGTGGCAACACCCCAAGTGTCTTTAACTGGGGCAAGGGAATTGAAAGTTGGGACTGGAGTGCGGGAGTGCCTGAAAGGAGCAGAAGGAGCAGGGTTTAAATATACTTCAACAGGACAGAATGCTTGGGAGGGCTATTAACCTGGAGGAGTAAAGTTTGCAAAATAGCCAAAGGCTAGGGAGTGATTGACATCTGGTCAGAACAACTGGCTGCAGGTGCAAGAGAGTTTCCATCAATGTCACAAGACCTGCTCCAACCATGGGGTCAGTGAGGTCCAATTACTGCATTCAACGGTGCCATTATTATCCTAATTTTATAAATGAGAAAACTGTTTTCTCCACAGAGGATCCTTCAATTGCCAAATCTAATGGTCTTTACTCAGTCTTCATCCTTTGTGACCTCTCAGTTGTCTTTGATACTGTCAATCACCTTCTTCTCCTTAATACCGTCTTCTTCCTAGGTCTTTGTGACACTACTCTCTCTGTCTTTCCTCCTACTTCTCAGACTTCTCCTTCTCTGGATCTTCATCCACATACCCCCAGCTAACATGGGGGTTTCCCAAATCTCTGTCCTGGACTGTCTTCTCTTTTCTTCTTGGTAATGTTCTTAGCTCCACTGGATTTAATTATCATCTCCATACTGATGATTTTCCATCTCTACTTGTCAAACCCTAACCTCTTTCCCAACTGTCAATCTCACATGACCAACTGCCTATGAGGTATCTTACACTGGATGTCTGAGAGACATCTTAAGTTCAGCATGTTCAAAACTGAACTATTTGCTTTCTTCCCAAACCCTCCACCCTGTCCTATGTATTCTATTAACTGTCAAGAGCACGCTCCCAGTCATCCAGGCTTGCAACTTAGGTGTCATCCTTGACTTGCTCTCTCACCCCGTATGCAATCAATGGCCAAGTTCTGGAGGTTTTGTTATCATTTTTGTATACCACAAATAGGCCCTCTTCTCTCCTCTGACTCTTCTACCACTTTGTTATAGGTGCTCATTACCCCACGCCTGGGTGATTACAATGGCCTGTCAGATAGTTTCTGTGAATCAAGTCTCTTCACTCTCTAACCCATTCTTAAATCAACTGTCAGACTGATCTTCCTAAAACACCTGTCATGCCTATTATTAAGTAAACTGCCTATTATCTCTATGAACAAATACAAGGACTTCTGTTTGGCTTTTAAAGGCCTTCATAGCCTCACAACTTCCTAACTTTCCAGACTTTTTACACTTTAGTTACCTTTACATACTTTGTGATCCAGTGACACTGGCCTTCTTGCTCTACTTTGCACATGAAACTGCATTTCCCCCTTCTGGGAAATTTTACAGATTTTTCTCCCTTAAAAAGGATTCTCTCACTCTTCATCTCTGCCTTCAAAATTCCCTGGCTTCCATCCTTCTATAAGAAGCTAAAATCACACCTTCTATAAGAAACCTTTCCCAGTTCTCCTTAAACTTAGTACCTTCCCTCCAACACTAGTTATCTTGTATTCATCTTGTATGTACATAGTCATTAGTATGTTCCCTCCTCCATTAGAAAGTGAGAACCTTGAGAGTAAGGACTATTTTTGGTTTGGCTTTTTTTTTTGATTATTCACTGGCATATAGTAGACATAATAAATGCTAGTTGTTTGAATGACTGAGGCTGTTAAAAACTACATAACTTACTCAGGGTCACATAGCTGGTAAGCTTGTAGAGCACGGTTCAAAATCAGATCTTGGCTTCAACATTCTATCTAATGAACCATCAAGATACCTACAAGTCACTTTCTCTCTCTGGCCGTAATTTACTCTTTACCTAATTCACTTATCTGTAAAGTGAAACTAGAGCATTAAAAGATCTCCAAGATCCGTTCCCATCCTCATAATTTATACTTGTAAAAGCAATGAGCCATAGAACACTGTCTAAACCTTTAGCTCCAGTTTTTGGTGAGGCCAAATAGATTTTCTTGACTCAACCTCAGAATCTTGAACTGAAAATTTCACCATTGCC
Source organism: Phascolarctos cinereus (assembly GCF_003287225.1). Classification (NCBI taxonomy): domain Eukaryota; kingdom Metazoa; phylum Chordata; class Mammalia; order Diprotodontia; family Phascolarctidae; genus Phascolarctos; species Phascolarctos cinereus. The sequence continues at coordinate 148,870,538 of NW_027556098.1, forward strand.
ATCATGTCTTGCTTCATAGCGATCATTTCAGTCTACCTGATTGTGATATTTTCTTGCTCATATTGCTTTAGCTTTTATGACCAAAAGCAATGGCCTCGGCGTTATGACACTTTCACTGCTACTGTTAGACAGCCAGCTTAAGAGTGACATGTACTAGGGGCAGCTAGGTGGTGCAGTAGATAAGAGCATAGGCCCTGGATTCAGGATGATCTGAGTTCAAATCCGGCCTCAGACACATAACACTTACTAGCTGTGTGACTCTGAGCAAGTCACTTAACCCCATTGCCTAGCCCCACCCCCCAAAAAAAAAATCTGACCAAGAGTGACATGTACCTATGCTTCATGAAACAGATTCATAACACCACATTAATGAGGTGAAGTGGTCTGGCTGTATGGATGGTGGTTTTTGGAGTCAGATGAAATGGATTCAAAGTCTAGCTTTGCTGCAATGTGGCCTTTGAGAAGTGTCAAGGCCTCAGTTTCCTAAACTATAAAAAGAAGACGTGGTGTAGATGATCTCCAAGGGAATTTTTGGCTTTAAACTTTGACTTTAAACTGAAAGAGTAATAGAATTGTGAGGAGAATTGGAAGAAAAGGAAGAAGGAAAGGAAAGGGATCTGTAAAGAGAAACAATGAAGGAAAAAAGAGGAACTCAATCATAGCAAAAAATCAGTTGTTTTGATAAAAAATACAGGAAGGGAAGATAAGAGGGGAGAGGAAAATCTTTTTCTGATAAAGAAATGGCACCAAAGAGGATCACCTCAATACACTAAGAATTCTACACAGTTGACACCAAGGTAATAAATATTTGTTGATTGCTTAATTATTACTAGATACCAAGTTCCAGCTAATGTCACGATATGACCAACATCAAATCTTACATGAAAATTTCAGATATTTTGCAAAACAAAATGTTCATCTTTAAAGACCAACACCTATTATTCATTTATCATTTGAAAAAATAGGTATTTTATACCCACTATGTACTTACTATTTTATAATGTCCTTTGGGGCAGATATAAAGTAAAAGATTAGGTCTTGTTCTCATACTGCTTACAATCTAAATGGGAAGATACACATGAAAATCTATACAACAGTATAATATAGTATGTAATTAAATGCCAATCAGTGGAAGTGATAAGTGCTGTATAAATTCAGAGAAGGTGAGCTCACTTTGGCTATGGGGATTTGGATTTCAGCGAAGAGGTAGGATTTGAAGGATAAATAGGATTCAGATGGGCAGAAGTAAAAATTAGATGAAGTCATTCCTTGTAGGGGAAAAGGCATGAGTAAAGCTGTGACATCAGAGTGGTCCAAGAGTTTATTTTGTAGCTGTGATGAAATGATTGACGACCATGATATTTTAGGAGGATTAATCAGGGAAAAACACAGAAAAGATTGGAGGAAAAATGGAAGAGGGGTTGGGCTGAGAGGTTACACAGTAAGCCATTACAATAAATCAGAAATGGGGTAGTTTGTTCGGGTGTTGATCAAAAACAAACTCCCAAACCTGAAAATGTTTCATTTTTCCCACTTAATATAGTATTTTATTTTTCCAATTACATGTAATGATGGTTTTCACCATTCATTTTTATAAGATTTTGTATTCTAAATTTCTCTCCCTCTCTCCTTCCCATCCTCCCCGCAACACAGCAAAGCAATCTGATATAGGGCATATATGTACAAACATGTTAAACATATTTCTGCATTAGTCACATTATAAAAGAAGAATCAGAACAAAAGGGAAAAACCACAAGAAAGAAAGAAAGAAAAAACAAAAAAAGTGAAAATAGTATGCTTCAATCTGCATTCAGAGTCCATAGTTCTTTCTTTGGACGTGGCTAGAATTTTCCATTATGAGCCTTTTGGATTTGTCTTGGATCATTGTATTGCTGAGAAGAGCTAAGTCTATCAAAGTTTGTCGTCACACCATGTGGCTGTTATTATGTACAATGTTCTTCTGTTTCTGATCATTTCACTTAGTATTAGTTCATGAAAGTCAAGGTTTTTCTGAAATCTACCTGCTCACATTTCTTATACGACAGTAGTATTCTGTTACATTTATATACCACAACTTGTTCAACCATTCTCCAATTGATGGATATCACCACAATTCCAATTCTTTGCCACCTCAAAAAGAGCTGCTATAAATATTTTTGTGCATGTGGGTCATTTTTCTTTTTTTTTTTATCATCTCTTTGGGATACACTCCTGGTAGTATATTTCTGGATCAAAAGGTATGCAATGTTTTATAGCCCTTTGGCTATAAATTTGGTTCCACATCATTCTCCAGAATAGTTGTATCAGTTTACAACTCACCAAAAATATATTAATATTCCAATATCCCCACATCTTCTTCAACATTTGTCATTTTATTTTTCTGTTATATCAGCCAATCTGATAGGTGTGAGTGGTATTTCAGTAGTTTAAATTTGCACTTCTCTAATTAATAGTGATTTAGAACATTTTTTCATATGACTATTGATAACATTAATTTCTTCATCTGAAAACTGCCTGTTCCTATCCTTTGATCATTTATGAATTGGGGGATGGCTTGTATTCTTATAAATTTAACTCAGTTGTCTATATTTGAGAAGTGAGACCTTTATCAGAAATGCCAGCTGTAAAATTGTTTCCTAGCTCTGAAAAAGTTTTAGATAGTATTTTATTAGGTCATTTGGTAGAAGAGAGATCCGGGGAAAAGTTTTGACCCATGTCTCTGTTACCATTATAGAGTTCAGATAAGAGTACCAGCACACAAAATATACGTAGGCAGTCTCTAGTAAGGGGAAGTTCCCTTATAAGTTCGATTGAGAGCTATAACAGCAGGTATGTATAAATATTTAATGTAATTTTTGAAACCCAAAATACAAGCTTTGGGTGGACCCAAACTAAGACCTGGGTGAGTTGATATAAAACACAAATGATTTGGGTGGACCCAACCATTTCTTGCAGAGGTCTGCAAGACCACAGGATTTCTAATGTCAGCCTGACCTCAACTTATAAATGTTGGGTTGGACAATTTCTAGCCATATAAAGCTAGGTTCAAATAATATTAATAAATAATAAACTATTATCACACACTGTACCAAGGAGGCAATAGTAGGAACAGAAATAAGAAAGGTGCAGACATGAAAGATTCCACAGAGGTAGATCTTAATAGCTGTTTGAACAATAACTACTTGGAGGATAAGGAGTTGGGAAGAGTCAGATTGCTTCTCTGGTTTGGAAGCCTATAGCTTTACATCAGAATTGTACTTTAGGAATGAGCTCATTTGAAGAGGCCACAAGACTTCATTTGGAAGCATTTTTTTTTCTTGTGCTAATGTTGGAACTTAAATTCTACCTGTTTCCTGCTCACCCACCTCCACAAATATTCTGCTCCATTTGGAACATCCATGTTTCCATTTCCATAATGAACTTTTTAGCTACATTCTCTGAGGGAAAGTCCTTTGCTCTGTGTGCATTAGCAGTCTTGTTCATGGCACTTTAGACAAATGAATTGTACATTCTACATGACTTTTACACCCCCGCCCCAAAGACTATGTAGTTCCAAAAGGCACTGACAGCAGGATTTCAGCAGGTTTGCATACTAAGAAGCACTGATTGAGCACAGGTGGAGGGCCCACAGATTTCCCACTCCTAGAACTGTAGCCAAACTCTGAGATGAACAGAAGTCAGAGAAGTGGGCTTTCCATTGGCCTGAAATAAGGGAAGAATCTGGCTGAACAGACCGAGGCCTTTAACAGTGTAACTGCTGCCAAGGCTGTGTTAATCCTGGCATTGGGAGAAATGAAGACAAAACTGATAACATAGACACTGAGTTCCAATGTTGGTGCAATCTTCTCCTCTGGCTCAAGCTGAGGTGTCTGTCACAACAGCCAACAAGCAGAAGGCAGTGAGCATAGCTGATCTGATACAATAGCATAGGAAGTAGCTATTGGGAGGGTATTGAAAAGTATCACCTCCATTTGAAGTTGTTAGAGTAAGAGCAAAGGTAGAAAGAATAACAAATTCTTATCACAAAACAAAATGTTCCTGGGACTTGTTAGTAATAGTCCCCATTAATGGGGAATGCATGAGAGCTAGAAGAGAAATAGCTTTTGAGAGGTTGTGAATAAATCTAATGAGATGACAGGCAGGGTTGACAGAAAACAAACACTTTAGATTCTCCGAAGCACTGTACCTATCCCTTGACCCCTGATTACCAGGACCCTGATACCTCTGATACAGGCATAGGCTTAGAAAGTTTTGTTGAGAATGCACCTGCCATTAACCTTTGACCAGAGATCATTGCTAAGGTCATGGTGGGCTTTTTCCCTAAGACTTCAGGCAACTGCCTTATAGTCTAATGCATCAGACTTTAGAACATGTAATACGGAGAACCAATAAAAAAGGCACATACAGAAAGTCATCCAGGCAAACTGCACTCCCTAAAGTTGCATCATTGTGCCACAGAATGATCTCAACTGGCTCTCTTTATTAGGAAGATTGGCTTGGGTTCTCTGTGCTTTTTATATACAAAGAGTAAGAGCGGCTGATACAGTCATTAGGGTTATTGGCAGCTACTGTTGCTTTTCTGATTGACAGCTCAAATGTTCTGCCTCCCAGATAGTTGGTAATAAGCACAGTTTCAAGCAATTTGGCTTAGCTATGAGTAGCTGGATGCCACCTGCAACAGACAGATCAGTCCAAAGTCCATGTGTAAGGAATGCCTTTTTATTTTCTATACAAACAATTGCAAATCCTAAAGATTTTCTAACACTAATAATCTCACACTAATCACAAGCTGGGTGTACAGTGGTTACAAAGGTACTTCTTCAGGGATCAGTGCTGAAAAGACTGTTTGTCCTACATTGGTCTTTTCAGTTTGATCCACACAGAGAAAATGTAATTCCCATCAGTAATGTAACTTACAGTGAAGGAGAATTCTGAATATATGTTTCAATTAATATTAAACAGTCAGCTAATATTCAACATGGGTAGTTAATGTTTGAGGTGAATGAAAACAAAAGGAAATGCCACAGAAACAAATACAGATAGCTGAAGTCAACAATAAAAGACATAATCACAAACTGAAGATGATACATATCTCATTTGATTCCCTTCCCACACCTTTAGATATAGGATATTAGCAAGCGTAATAGGCTAATTGGACATAATGGCCACTCAACATTGTCATTACGACGGTGCCAATATTGTATGCCATCTCTGGGAATTCTTTTAAAAAAATAGAATAATTGCCAAAAGACTGGATATACGCCAATATTGTCCTGACTTTAAAAAGGTTAAAAAAATCTATTTTCAGAAACAACATGCCAATTAACTTGACATCAGTTTCTGAAAAAAGAAAAATCCACAATAGATTATGAAGTAAATAATTTGTGCACATACAAAATAATAATGTGATGGTTGTTGTGAGCCAAGTGTTTAGTAAGAATAAGTCATGGAAGATGGGCCTGATTTCTTTGTAAAATGAGTGATTAGGTTAGTGAGACACTATATGACATAATGGAGAAAAATCCATTTTCAGAGTCAGTTCTCAGGGACCTAGTTTCAAGTTCCATATTGTTGGTGTGACCCTACGCACATCACGTAATTTCTCATTGCCATCAGGAGTTACTTGCAGAACGGTTGCCAATCCACATTGGTGGAGAAATTTCCTAACTGGGACTTTCTTAAAACAATGAAATCACAGGGCTAGTCAAAAAGAAAATAAAGTTAGCAGATTGGGGAAAAGCCACAGACATAGTATGTATTGATTTCAACAAGGCATTTGACAGAATGTTCTACAATATTCCTGTGGATAAGAGGATTACAATTAGGACGGGCTATTTGATCGATTCACATCTGATTGAAAAACTATACCTAGTAAGTTTTGATGAATAACTTCGTGTCTGCCTAAGGAGTTATGTTAATGAGAACAGTTTGTAAATTGAGAAGCATTTTAGAAACAGGAGGGATGACAGCAATGATGATGATGGTAATGGGGAAAAAAAATGATGATAGCGGTAGCTAAATTCTCCAGGGCTATGCCTTAGGCCCTGTGCTATTCTACATCTTTAACAGTGACTTGAATAGTAACATATAAAGACTGTGTGTCAACTTGGAGAATGACACAATGGTGGAACACATAGTTAATGACACATTTATAAAACCTACTACCTGATATTTCATCAAAACCTCACATATGAATATAGAAAAGTAGAAATATTAAATACATCATTTACTCACCATAATGGAATAAACTCATAATCAATAAAAGACCATTGAAGAAAGGATTAAAACTTAAAGACTAAATAACATAATGCTTTAAAAAAAGATGTCAAAGGACAAATCATAGAGACAGTAGCTAATTTCATTAAAGTGATAACCATGAGTCAACATAACAAAACTTTTGGTATATAACCAAAGTAATCTTTAGAGAAAAATATCACTCTAAAAACTTCTACCAACAAAAAAGAAAAAAGAACAGCTCAATAGAGAAAATGTGCTACTAAAAAAAAATAACCTAAGAAAGCAACAATAAAAATTCCAACAAAGAAAAATAGAAATTCTGAAAATTATTTTAAAAAATGAAAACCAAAAAATAAACCGATAAATAAAGCTAAGTTAATTTTTTTGGGAAAAAACTAATAAATTCAACAAACTATTGTATTTCACTATTTAAGTCACTATTAAACCATTGTATAATTTATTTTAAAAAGAGAAGAAAAAAAATCAACCAAAACAAAAATGAAAAAAAAGGATTAATAACAAGTGAAGAGGAAATAAAATGAAATTAATATTATTTAGTTTGCTTAATCACATGCAAATGAAATTGGTAACTTGAATGAAATGGATGTGCAGTTACAAAAAATATAAAATACTCAGAGGAAAGAGGAAATAAAGAATTTAATTAATTTAATCTCAGAGGAAAAGCATTGAAAAAGCCATAAATTTCAGTTTCTCCTAAGGGAAAAAAAAAGGATCATATGCTTTTAGGAGTAAGTCTATCACATATTTATTATACAGTTAACTACAAAGTTATATGGATTGCTTGAAAAAAGAAAGATAGATTACTAAATTGGACCTATAAGAAATATATTTCTGGTATCTAAATTGGGGAAAGATGTCAAGCAAAGAAAACTATGGACTAATTTTTAATGTTGATGACAAAATTGAATAAAACATTAACAAAAAACAATATTTAAAATATTACAAAGACCAATCAGATTAGAGTTATATTAGAAAATGTATTTACATAATAGACTATTATCAAAACAAGGCAAATAATAGAATCATATAACTAGTTGCAAAAGGAAATATTTTGACAAAATATGGTATCCTTTTATATTCAAAACATGAGTGAAAGAAAACAAAATTTAATGTTTCCTTCATATGATAAACAGCATCTTTCTGAACCAGAAGCTAGCATTATTTGAAATGGAGATTGTTAGAAGACCTTCCATTAAGAACAGGGTAAAAGCAAGGATGTCTATCATCACAACTATTATTTGATATCTATGTAGAAATGCAAAAAGGAAACAACACTTCTTGATGATATTTTGTTTGTCCTTTGTGCTTAAAGAGAACCAAAATGACATCATGATGTTGGGGCCAATATATAGTATATCTGGCTGTGGCATGATATGGTAAAATTGTAAAATGGCATGGGCACTGTCACTTGACTTGCATGCAAATGAGATTCAAGTGAAGTGGAGTTGTGCAAAGTCACATCAGCTTCATTCTCTCTTCCAAAGTTAAGAGGGTCCATTGGCAAGAGAAAAGTCAAGATGACCAGCAATGGCTCTGGATGCCATGGATGACCTTGGTGTCTTGGGTGTCTGACCAACTCTAAGTGCTCCACAGAACCTTCTTTTGCCACCTTCCTGGCCTGTTGAAACAAAACATTCACATCTTCCTATTAAGCCAAGGATGTCTTTATATCCTTTTATACCCCTGCTTGAGGTAGACATCCCCCCCATCTCACTGATGGGTTTGAGGCCCATCAATTACCCTCAACTTAGTTTCACCCATCTTTGAAGATGGTTTACCAGAGTGTGGCTACTGTACATGCCATAGCTTCTTGGAGCCACAGGTGAATGTTGAGTAAAGGTGGACACCAAAAGTGGATAAGCAGCCCTGAAAAGGTCTCAGCAGCCCTCACAATAGAGGTAGTAGTCCTCCCTGAATACCCCATATACCCTTCAAGTTATGTAATGGTTTACTCAAAAAACTTATACATTCAAATAAAAAAATAGCAACTTCAATTAAGTAGTGAGATATAGAGATAATCTATCATCAGTCTTTCTATGTATCACCAATAAAATCTAGAAAAAGTACAAAATAAGAAATTTCATTTCTTTTGAAATATAGATGGAATATATGAACTATGGAATATTTGCATCAATGAAATTAATAAAATATCTGGGAGTCTACTTACCAACAGATATTATGAAAAGGACTACAAAATACTCTTTACAAAAATTAAATTCAGACCAATTAGAGAGGAATTTATTTTTCATGGGTAGACCAAATTAATATAATAAAAATAGCAATTCTACTTAAATTAATTTACAAGTTGAATGCCTTACCAAACAAATTATCAAATGAATACTTTATAGTATTTAGACAAAATAACAACAAAATTTGTCTGGAGGCACTAAAGATTAAGAATCTCCAGATAATTAATGGAAAGAGTGAGAAGAAAGGATGAGGAATAGTGTCAGACTTCAAACTATACAACAGAAGGAGAGATGATGCACTGTAGGAACAGGATGAGACAAAACACAAATTAGTCCTTGATGTGTTTTCCGTGACTTTTCACATAAGTCTCCTTCCCTGAGTGCTGTCTTTCAATATGAGACTTGGCTATATCATCCCTTAAATCCTCTATAGGAGGAAGAATATCCACCAAGTGTCCTGGGAGGTCTTCCTCCAAGATGTATTGAGTTAGGTGAATACCACTGTAATATATGGGCTTTGTATTAGTTATCACTTGCTATTGCCACATGGTTCAGCCCACTTTTTTTTTCTTTTCGTCATACACATCCCTAAAGAAATCTTACAGGGGGTGGAGCCAAGACAGCATAGTAAAAATAGCGAGTTGCTTGAAGTCCCCCAAACCCCTCTGAATACCTGTGAAAAAATGGCTCTAAACAAATTCTAGAGCAGCAGAACCCACAAAAAGACAGAGTGAAACAAATTTCCAACCCAAGACAACCTGTGTGGTTGATTGGAAGGATCTATTGCTTCAGGCTTGGAAAGGAACACAGCATGTGTATGCAGGCAAAGACCAGGCTTCAGTGAACCTGGAACAGGCTTCAAGGAACTGAATCATAAGCAGCTGTGGTGGTTTCCAGACTTCTCAAACCACAAACACCAAAAACAACTTAGATGGTCAGTAGGAAAAGTCTGTGACTACGGTGAGAGAGAAGCTCAGTCCTAGCCCCAGTCACAGCATAGCCCCAGGGAGGCGACTGCCTCCAGAGCTCAGCCCAAAGGTAGAGGGGTATTCAAGTGGCTGATCAGAAGGGGATTGGAGGGATCTCTTTGCTGGTGCTGAGGCAGGATTCTCTTGCTTTGCTAGTGCTTGGATCTGGGTCACAGATCTGGATAGCGGACGTCAGGCAAGAAGGAACACTGGAGTGGTGAAACTTGTGGTGGCAGTAAATAGGGAATCCTACTCACAATTCCAAGGCAGAAAAGAGCACTTGTGGTCACTCATAGACCAGAGAGCACAGGCCAAGAAAGGAGTAAACACCTCATACCACCTTGGAAGAATGGAAAATTTCAGGTCTCTAGAAGTATCTCTGAAAACAGCTGCACAAAACCCTGAGGCTTGGGACAGAAATTCTCCACACTGGAAGCAGACCCTTACCATAACAAAGAATTTAGAACTCAAGTAATTGGCTGGGACCATAAGCAAACTGTGCAAAAAAAGTCAGACCAGGAGCAGCTAGGTGGCACAGTGGATAGAGCACTGGCCCTGAATTCAGAAGGACCTGAGTTCAAATCCGGCCTCAAACACATAACACTTACTAGCTGTGTGACCCTGGGTAAGTCACTTAACCCCATTGCCTAGCCAAAAAACCAAAAAATAAAAAAGTCAGAACATATAATCTTTCTGTGGTGACAAAGAAGATCAAAACATACAACCAGAAGAAGACAACAAAGTCAAAGCTCCTACATCCAAAGCCTCCAAGAAAAATATTAATCAGTCCCAGGCCATGGAAGAGCTCAAAAACGATTTTGAGAAGCAAGTAAAAGAAGTAGAGGAAAAACTGGGAAGAGAAATGAGAGTGATACAAGAAAATCATGAAAAAACAAGTCAACAGCCTGCTAAAGGAGACCCAAAAAAAAATACTGAAGAAAATAACACCTTAAAAATAGCCTAACCCAAATGGCAAAGGAGGTACAAAAAGCCAATGAAGAGAAGAATGCTCTAAAAAGCAAAAATTGGACAAATGGAAAAGGAAGTCCAAAAGCTCACTGAAGAAAATACCTCCTTTTTAAATTTTTTTAAAAAGAATTTATTAGTTTATTTTGATTTACCAATAATCACTTCCATGTGCATTTGGGTTTAAAATTTTTCTCCCCTTTCCTTCCCACCACCCTCCCCAAGATGGTGCACAGTCTGATATAGGCTATACATTTATATTCCTATTAAACGTATTTTCAAATTAGTGGTGTTGCAAGTAAAAATTAAAACCAATAGGAGGAACCATCAGAAAGAGGAAACAAAACTCAACAGAAGAGAAAAAATAGCAATTCAACTTTCATAGTTCTTTCTTTGGATGTGGATAGCATTTTCCATCACGAGGCCTCTGGAGATGTCTTAGATCCTTGTATTGCTGAGAAGGGTTAAGTTTATCAATATTAGTCATCTCACAATATGGCTGTTATTGTGTACAGCATTCTCTTGGTTCTGCTGATTTCACTCAGCATCAGACCATATAAGTCTTTCCAGGTTTTTCCTGAAGTCAACCTGTTCATCATTTCTTATAGCACAATAGTATTCCATTACATTCACATACCACAACTTGCTCAGCCATTCCCCAATTGATGGGCATCCTCTCAATTTCCAATTCTTTGCCATCACAAAAAGAGCTGCTGAATATTTTTGTACATGTGGGTCATTTTCCCATTTGTATGATCTCTTTGGGATATAGCCCTAGAAGTGCTATTGCTGGGTCAAAGGAAAATACTTCCTTAAAAATTGAAATGGACCAATTGGAAGCTAGTGAGTTTATGAATAATCAAAACATTGTAAACCAAAATCAAAAGAATGAAAAAATGGAAAACAATGTGAAATATCTCATTGGAAAAACAACTGACCTGGAAAATAGATCCAGGGGAGATAATTGAAAAATTATTGGACTATCTGAAAGCCAGGATCAAAGAAAGAGCCTAGACATCATCTTTCAAGAAATTATTAAAGAAAATTGCCCCAATATTCTTAAACCAGAGGGAAAAATAGAAATTGAAAGAGTCCACTGATCACCTCCTGAAAGAGATCCCCAAAGGAAAACTCCTAGGAATATTATAGCCAAATTCCAGAATTCCCAGGTCAAGGAGAAAATATTGCAAGCAGCCAGAAAGAAACAATTCAAATATTGTGGAAACACAATCAGGATAACACAAGGTTTAGCAGCTTCTACACTAAGGAAGCAGAGGGCTTGAAATATGATATTCCAGAGGGCAAAGGAGATAGGATTACAACCAAGAATCACCTACCCAGCAAAACTGGGTATAATCCCTCAGGGTGAAACATGGTCATTCAGTGAAATAGGAGACTTTCAAGCATTCCTGAGGAAAAGACCAAAGCTGAATAGAAAATTTGACTTTCAAATACAAGACTCAAGAGAAGCATGAAGAGGTAAATGGGAAAGAGAAACCATAAGGGACTTTTGAAGGTTGAACTGTTTACTTTCTTGCATGGAATGGTGACATATGTAATTCATGAGACCTTTGTCAGTATTAGGATAGTTGGAGGGAAAAAATTACATGTATACATATGTAGACAGATAGATAGATAGATGGCACAGAGTGAGTTGAAGATGAACGGGTGATATCTGGAGAATAAAATTAAGGAGTGAGAGAGGATTATACTGGGAAAAGGAGAAAGACAGGTAGAATGGGGTAAATTATCTCACATAAAACAGACAAGAAAAGGTTTTTACAGTGGAGGGAAAACAGGGGGAAGGTGAGAGGGAATAAGTGAATCTTATTCTCATTGGATTTGGCTTAAGGAGGGAATAATATACATACTCAATTGGGTGAGGAAATCTATTGTACCCTACAGGAAAATAGGGGGGAAGGGGATAAGAGAGCAGCAGGATGATAGAGGGGAGGGCAGGTTGGGGGATGAGGTAATCAGAAGGAAACATTTCTGAGGAGGGACAGGGTCAAAATAGAGAATAGAATAAATGGGAGGAGGGTAGGATTAAGAGAAATATACTTAGTTTTTCACAACATGACTACTATGGAAGTGTTTTGCATGACTATACATGTATAAACTGTCTCGAATTGCTTGCCTTCTCAATGAGGGTAAATAGGGAAGGAGGAAGGGAGAAAATTTGGAACCCAAAGTTTTAAAAACAAATGTTAAAAATTGTTTTTACATGCAACTGTTAAATAAGATATACAGGCAATGGGGTATAGAATTCTGTCCTGCCCTACAGGAAAATAGAAAGGGAAGGGGATAAAAGAAGGGGGAGAGATAGAAATGAAGGCAAATTAGGGGAAGGGGTATTCAGAATGTATGCCATCTTGTGGTGGGGGGAAGGATGAGATGAGAAAAGTTGGAACTCAAAATCTTGTGGAAGCAAATGTTGAAAACTAAAAATAAATTAATTAATGAGAAAAAAAGAAATCTTATGGCCCTCTCATACCCCAAATACTTCTTTCTATTGCCATTTGGGTTGTCTGTAATTATAATTCTCCTGGAATCTTGATGTTTCATAATTTGTAGTCATATAGCATCACTGGAAGGATGTTGGTGTAAAAAAGATGAGTTTTTGGGTCAGGGAGCAGCTTGGGAATCATTGAAAGTTCTGTACAGTTTCCCATATGCAATCAATACTGTACTGAATATGTAACTTGTTTTGGACCCTGTCATTTCACTTGCCATAAACTCACCCCTGTTCTCCATCCTCTTCCTCCCCTTTAACTCCCCTCTCCCCTGTGACCTGCTCCAATAGTTCCTGAATGTTAAAAATGAGTGCAAGCAAGCTTTTCTCTTTCCATTTTATTTGTCTTAGCAGAGTGAGAGATGATTTGTTAGCTTTGCCTCCAAATGAGCCATTAGAAATTAAACTTCCCTGAAAGAGGGGCTGTTTTACTTTTGCCTTTGTATCCCTGGTGCTTAGCACAGTGCTTGGCACATGGCAAGTGCTTAAGAAATACTTATTGATTGATTTGTTTATTGACTGAGAAGCCTTAGAATTAGCTTGCTTGAGAAAGGGAAATATTATTTTATTCTGAGGGGACTAAGTAGCACAGCCCCTAATGGCTTCATTGTCTCTTCCTTCCCAGCTCTCCTTTCCCCACCAGCAAAACAAAAAAAGCAACAGAAATAAGTGATGTTTGGATAAATCTCATTTTTTCCTGACAAAACTGAAAAAATATTTACTGTTCATGACTTACTTTGCAAGACCTTAGTTATTATGAATTATTTTGCATAATATTACTTACTAACTAGAAATCTGAAACTTCCTCAAAGTTGTAACTTAAAGGTGAGATGTATTATTTTCCCATCCAGCTGGATGTTCAGTACTTTTCTTCCAGGAAAGGCAAGGTTATACTCTAACTTATACCTATCCTCTAATTATGTGACTAATTAATTTCTCTCTGCTTTCTCACAACTCTCTCAGAGACTTTTTGCTTGTAAAACCAAATGCATCTCTAAACAGTAGAATTGGGAACAGCTGCAGGGGGAGAAGGAAGGAAAATAAAGGAAGACCTTTTACGTTAGAATATTTACCTTATTTCTTTGATTCAGGTTTGTCCCTGGGCAGGGAGAATGGAAAAGATTGTGTGTGTGCGTGTGTGTGTGTGTGTGTGTGTGTGTGTGTGTGTGTGTGTTATTCAGTGGAATTGGGGGAGACCCTCCAATTCAGTTGTTATAAAGAAAGAGAAAGAAGGGATTTGATCAGAACCTCTACAAACAGCTCCCATGGGGCACCAGATTGATGACTTTCCACTGGGGGTTTCTTATAGCCCTCATGTTCTGGGAATCTATAGCTGGCATCTTTGCCTATCCCAACTAACAGAAGCAAGAAAGGGCAGTTATCAAGTCCTGGAGCTACCTGGGCCTGTGGTGGAAAAAAACATCATTTTCTTTGTTTTGAAAATTGCCCTTTCTGCAGTGACATTGGAACATTTTAATCAATAGAGATCTAGACAGGAAGATGGTAGGAAAAATAAAATTAGAGTCCATACCAACTCTAAACCCTCCATCTGGAAGGGATAAAACTTGGGACAATGTAGTTCTTATTCCCCTTTGCCCTTCCCAAACCACCATTTCTCTAGATAACCCCGGAAATCTGAAATGTCCCAGAGACATGTCAAATTCCAGCTAGTCAAAACAAAACTCGTTTGCTTCCTTCCAAAATTAGCTATCATCCAACTTCCTCTGTTTCTACTGAGGGCTTCATTAGCTTTGCAGCATTACAGTTGCTTAGATTCATCTGTAATGGGGATCTGGAGCATACATAGAGCGCCTGAGGTTGTACCTCTCTCCATGGAAAGCCTGAGAAATCTTATTCCAGGAAAATCATCATGATGGGTAAAGAAATGATTTAGAAAAAGAATAGAATATATGGGGACATTTCATAACTAATTCTGATTAGCTAACCATGGAGAGGTTCTCTGATAGATTTTGGAGACATTCAAAGGTGCTTGCCTCTTTTTCTTTTAGCTTCATTTGATGACTCCTTGGTTTAGACTCCGGTGAGAGATCATGTTGCCCATGAGAGTTTAGCATTGGATCTATAGAATTCTTGGAGTCAGATTCCAAGCTAGTTTTCATTGCCAGCACAGTTGATTCCTGGAGTTCTGAGACTCTTCTCAGGGAGGCTGGAGCCCGCCAGGACTGGAGAGAGAGGGGCCAGAGAAACTCTGTACCCAATGTCAAGTGATAAGTCTTACTGGTCCTCTCTCCACAACATTTCTTGAATCCATACTACTCTCTATAATCACATGACTACCCCCAGTTCTAGGCCTCATCACCTCTGTAGTACTAGTACTATACAAATCTCCTAATTAGTTTCCCTAATTTTGCTTCCTTTTTTTCTCCATCCATTTTCTAAAAAATTATCAAAATTGTTTTTCAAAGGCACAGTTATATCTACGTCATTTTCCTGATCAAAACCTTTCAGTAGTTCTCGATGGTCTCCTGAATAATTCTAACTCCCAAGCTTCAAATTTAAGGCCTTCCTCATTCTGACTCCAACTCATCCTTCCTTACTACTCTTCTTCCAAGACTCTGGGTTTCAGCCCAAGCAGACAACTTATTTCTCCCCTGAACTCTATACTTCTTCTCCTGTTTGGGCATTTGAATAAAATATCTCCTTTCCCCAATATCCCACGTGGTTAGAAATTCATTCTTTTCTCAGTACCACCTCATAAAACAGTTATCTTCCTTCAAGGCTCAGCTCAGATGATACTTCCTCTATGTAGACCTTCTTGACTTCCTCAGTTACTACTGCTCCCTCTCTCAGGCACCAGGTTTATTTGTGTACAGGATATGCTCCCCAAGTGCAGTGCAAGCTCCTTGAAAACTGGGACTATTTTGGTCTTACTTGTATCCTAGTGCCTGAAACCTAGTAGTTTCTAAATTTTTTTGGAATTGAAGTATTCTTGAAAAGGCTTTTAGGGCATTTTAATTAGTTAAGGATGTGATTTAAGAAACAGAATATATTAGTTACCATATTAATAACTGTATGACTATCTTATCAAATTAGAATTTATTACCACCAGTAGAGTGTATGATTCTAAAATGCAGGGCTATCATACGGATAGAGTTTTTACTGAAGAAGAAGAGGTAGAGAGTATGTCATGGACTGTTAAAAAAACAAACAAAAAAAAGTTGCAAAGATAGGTGATTCTCTCCAGCCAAGAAGTAGAATTAGCAAACCTGGTTATTCCAGAAGTAGAACAAACGGGATATTACAAAGGGGGCTTAAAGTGTGACAAAGATAGAATTCACAGTTTTGCCTGGGGTGGCATTGTCCAGGAACTGTGACCCATGGTGTTGGGGAGAGGACACTGGCTTTGGAGTCAGGAAGATTCCACATCTGGCCTTAAACTCTTAGCTGTGTGATTCTGGATAATTCCTCCAACTCCTCTAGCCCTCAGTTTCTTCATCTGTAAAATTAAGGGGTTGAACTTGATGCTTTTTAAGTTGCTTTCCAATTCTAAATCTATGATCCTGTAGTCTTGCTGTGAAGAAAGTTGAAAGGGAGTTTTTCCCTTTTGATAAGTATACAGAAAAATGTAAGAAAAAGAAAAGTAGGTGTATTATAGTGGTTTTACCTTCCAGGCTCATTAACTCAGACCTCGTATTTATCTTTACTGTTGGTCTGGTTGGAGGCAGTGGTGGTGGTGGTGGTGGTGGTAGAGCCTTCTTTCTTAGTGTATTCATGAGTTCAAAGAAGAGACTGACACTCATTGCTTTGCATGCTTTTCCATCTTCCTGTAGCACAATTTTTTATAAATAGATAGTAGCATGATACACATTTTCAAGAGAAAAGCCTCTAACATTCTGGGTAAATACTCTGTAGAGGATTTATGGGATAACAAGGACAAAAATTTCGGAGAATGGATAGGTAAGAGTTGTTTGTGATTAAAGGGACTGACCATATCACAGATCACAGATCCTAGCAAGTATTGAAGAGGCATGATATATTGGATAGAACACTTAGCTAAGAATCAGGAGACCTAAATTCTTACTCTACCATGAACTAGTTGTATGATATGGGTGAAATTAAAATCAACTAATATTTACTGAATGCATAGTACATAAAAGGCAGCTAGGTGGTAGATTGGATAGAATGCTGAACCTGGAATCAGGAAGATCTGTCTCAGATACTTTTAGCTGTATGATCCTGGGCAAATCAGTTAGCCTCTTTCAAGTACATTTGTTAAAACTTTCAGCACTATGTAATGTTACCTATTATTATTCCAGTAGGCAGGTTCCTCATTGCTAAAACAGAGATAATACCTTACCTACTTCACTATATTTTTGTGAAGTGGTATCCAATGGAGGGATATAGGCATATGTGCTCTTTTATCATTTAGCATTTTCATCAGTTACTTGGGTAAAAACAAAAATAGAGTCCTCATCAATTTTGTAGCTGATGCAAAGCTCATAAGGGTAGCTAGTGATCATGCTAGATGACAATCAGGATCTTACAAGATTTTGACAGATTAGAAGATTGGGGGTGAATCTAATAAGATGAAATTTAATAGGACTTGGATTCCAAAAATTGACTTTATGATTTCGTGCTGAGGGAGACATTGTTAGATATCAGTTACTTTGAAAAAAAGATCTGGGGTTTTTAGTAGCCTGTATGCTCAGTGGAAGTTAGCAATGTGGTTTAGCAAACAGAATAGCTAATTTGTTATTGGGCCACATTATGAGAGGAATAAGGAGGCCTATTCTAATTAGGTTATAGTCAGATCAAATCTGGGGCACTGGATTCATTGCTTGGCATTGCAATTTAGGAAGGGCACTGATACACTAGAGAGCATCTAGGATGGCAAAGGGTCTTGATTCCATGTCGCGTGAGAATTGGTTAGAGGAACTGAAAAAACTGATGGGACATGAGAGTTCTCTTCAAGTAGTTTAGGACTTGTCACGTGGAAGAGGGGATAGACTTGTGCCATGTGGCAATAGAGGGCAGAACAAAAGAGAAATAGGTGGAAATTTCAAAGAGGTACATTTAGGCTTGATGTCAACAAAAATCTTTCTAAAAATGAAAACCATTCAGAAGTAAAAATGGCTGGGCCTGGAGAATAGTGGATTGCCTTTATTTATTTATTTATTTGTTTGTTTGCTTGTTTGTTTTGTTTGTTTGTTTGTTTGTTTGTTTATTTATTGTGAGGCGATTGGGGCTAAGTAACTTGCCCAGGGTCACACAGCTAGTGAATGTTATGTGTCTGAGGCCAGATTTGAACTCAGGTCCTCCTGACTCCAGAGATGGTGCTCCATCCACTGCACCACCTAGATGCCCCAATCAATTCCCTTTAGTTGGAAGGCTTCAAACAGGTACTGGACTGGATGGACACTGTTGGGAATTCTATGATAGGGGATACCATTCAGGTAAGGGTTTCACCTAAAGAGCCTCTGACAAACTTTCCAAATCTAAAGTTCTGTGAATATGTACAAAAGTCTCTTTTAAATGTATGAAGTGCTTTTTATAGAAGTTTAGAGTAGTATTAAATACTCACTTTTTTCTTACAGATGATTACTAGCTATGTGACCAGGGTAAATCACTTAACCAATCTATCTCAGTTTCCTCATCTACAAAATTGGGATAATAATAACACCAACCTCCCAGAGTTGTTGTGAGGATATAGAGATAGCTCAGATTACTTTGCAAATATCAAGGCACAATATAAATGTGATCATTACCATTATCATCTCCATCATCTAAAGTCATTTATATTTGCTTGTAACTCCTCAATATTATCTTCCAAACCCATCCCCACCCTTTGTCACCTATGACTGGTTCTTTTTGCAAGTCCTGTAATACTATTGCATGATTTCTTGATTCTTCATATACAGTTCTGTGATGTATTTCCTCTAAATCTCTAGGAAGTTCTGTAGGTGAGATTTTTGGAACAGATACAAAAATTGTATATAATACATTATGTATGCATTGTGTTTGCTCTTTACCTCCCCCAAATATTATAGAAAGTGAAGAAAGAAGTTTGGAAGCTAGGAATTTGCACACACATAATTTCAGGAGCTGTTAGAAAATTATTTGTCATCCCATTTCCTATTTGTTTTGAAGTGGATGATACTAAGGAGAACAAATTGCATTTCCAGATTAATAAGGGTGGCAACATAGATTCTAATTTCCCTAGTGAGACACTTTTCACAGACCAGTAGCATTGGGAACAGGGTCCACACTTCATTACGCTTACAGTTGTGTACATGGATAACTTAATTCATTTGCCATAAAAATCCAATGATGACGACAATGGTGATGATGTTAATTATTTTCATGGTTTATAAATATCTTGCCAACAACACCTGGTGAGGTTAAGAATTATCTCCATTTTAGCTATGCTTAGGAGAGAAGGGAAGGACACAATTTGTAACCTGTTACTTAAGATAGACAACGCCCATAGAAAATAAAAGCAAATAGGGATCTCTATGAGGCTGTATCATGTGGGCATCAATTTTATATGTATGTATATGTATATATGTATGAATAATATATATTACATACACACATATACACACATATATACATATATAATATTTGATTATATATATATGTATATTGATTATGTGTGTGTGTGTTTGTGTGTGTGTGTGTATATTGGATTAAACCCATGATTTCATTGGTATAGGTATTTTTCTGGATAGAGAAATTCCCTCTACCAATGTAGATCTCTACCTTCTTTAGCGTCTTATACACAAAGAGAGTTGCCTAGGGCAATGAGAAGTTGTGACTTACTCACAGCAACATAGTCAGTATATTCCAGAGGTAGAATCCAAATCTGTCTTGCTAACCCTGAGACTAACTGTATACCTACTACACTCCATTGCTTCTTTCTTACTAATCCATGACACTTCCTGCCTCCATCTATGAAAATATAATATTAAATTAGTTTCCTAATTTGGGGAACTAATATTGTAAAAAACAAAGCATAAACCTGGGTAAGAGAGTTGAGGTGGTGAAGAATATGCTGTTCTTCATATATTTGAATACTCACGACCACTTCTTGCCCCTCATGTCTCCCAGACATTTCATTAATTGCCCTCTATGCCTATCATCAGTTCTCACCTTGTCTGGGGTGACTTCCTTGATAGAATAGAAGGGAAGTAATAGCTTTCCTCTTACCTGTCCGCTAATTCTCATAACAACAAGGCAGTTATTGTCACAAATATATGTAGATGTTTTAGTCCTAATTTGACAGTCTCTTTGTAAGTTTTTTTTTTCTTTCTCCTATTATATGCTTGTTCATATAGCTGGTCTCTTTTAAGTTTACAAGGGGCATTGTGTCTCCTTTCTCACTTGAATAGATTTTTTTTAATGGAGTTTTTGTGTGTGCTTAGGAATTTTATTTCATCCTCTCTTTCTAGGCAGCATGGTATAATGGAAAAGAACCTTGGCTATTGAGTCAGAGGACTTGTATGCAAATCCTATTACTGACACTACCCATGTAACTTTGTTCAAGTCCCTTCACCTCCTTGGCATTCAGTCCACAGGTTGGACTCCATGAGGTATACCTTAGTAAAGGAACATTTCAAACCTCACTGGAACTACTGAATGCTTAACATTCATAGTTAAAGAATGGAATAATTAAGTGGAATTCCTGTTAGCCTAGAAGCATAAATAGAGCTTTTAAAAGAGTTCTAATTTTCTCCTTGGCAATAGCTTAGAAACTAGAAATATTTGGCATTAAATGTTGCTTAAAATGAACAGAACAATTGGACCTTGCATCACCCAAAAAGTATTCTCCTGAAAAGATGCAAATCATCGTGTGTGTGTGTGTGTGTGTGTGTGTGTGTGTGTGTGTGTGAATTGAATTCTATTTCAAATTAACTACAGAGTTGGGGAAGTAAGGTGGGGGGGAAGGAGTGCTGAATATTTAAAGAAACTCTCCATATGTCAAGTCACTTATAAGAGGGATCCTCTTGTAAGTCTGAATTTTCAAATGTTTGATTAAAATGAGGTCTGTTTCTATTTGGACAGTTTCCTTAGTAATCAGTATGTTATAATGGATAGAGAGACAACCTTAAAGTCAGAAAATATTGTGTTCCAGTCCTACCTTTGACCCAAAATGTCTGGGTGGCCTTGGGAAAGTAATTTAATTTCTCAGGGCTCTAGGCAATTAGTGTTAAAAATTGTCAAGAAGGCATAGGCCTGTATTGGTGAATTTACTCAGCTTACAATTCTTTGTACCAGTGAATTCATAGGTATGATCCCTATCTCTTAGAGATTATTTTCCCCCCTTGCTCCCACTAATGGGTGACAAAAGTCAAGATCTGGAAATGCGTACCTCTCTTCAGCATGTAGCATTTTAATATTGTTTTCTGTTTCATTGATATATATTAGTCCTATCTTCCCAAAAGAATAGTAAAATTTCCCAAAGTACCCAAGATTCTCATGCTTCTTTCATGTCCTCTGACTCCCTAAAATAATCCCCTTTCAGGCTACCTTCTATCCACTCTGTTTGTATCTTGCATGTACCTAGTTATTTCCGTGCTCTCTCCATCATTAGAACATATGTTATTTGAGGGTAGGGCCTGTATTTTTCCCTTTGTCTTCTCAGTGCTTAGCACAGTACCTGACACATAATAAGTGCTTGTTGATTGAGTGTACAGCAAATGCTACATTTATTATTAATGGAGAGCCTTCATTTATGGCATATTTCTACCTCCAAATTTCTCCCCTTTGGGCCTGAGTCAAGATCCTGTCTCACACTGTCCCTACACACATTGATATCTTGAAAATCTATAAAGAAACCATGATGCATGGTGGAGTTTCTAGAAATGTGATGCATTGTGACAGGGCCACTATAAAACAGGACCATAACTATAGTAATCATCATTACCACTGTCTAAGTTGTCTTACTGGACGGAAACTAAAAGGCCAACCTGTTCCCAAAAATTATTTTCTCATTAATCTATAAGAGTACCCAAAATTTCCAAAATTATTATCACTCATTGAGAACCTCCTAGATACAGGTACATTAAGGCATTTTGTCACATAATACAGTCACGATTATTTGAATGGTCCATCTCAACTACAGTCAAGTAGTTGAGGGTAGGTTGGAGTGTGGGACAAAATCACCTTGATCTATGATTTCTTGGTATAGGGAACTTCTAAAGCAGAAATTTCCTGTATAAACTATGCTCAGGATACTGTGCTAAATACTGGGGATACAAAGACAAAAATTAATATGAAAGAGATGATGTTTGAGCTGAGATTTGAAGGAAGTTGAGGATTTGACAAAACAGAGATAAGAAAAGAATGACAATGCATAGTGAGGATGAGGGATGGGATGTAATGGTGTATGTGTAGAAGAGCAAGCTGGCTGTTGGGTAGAATGCGAAGAGGATTTATGTTCATTAAACCTAGAAAGGTTGGCTGGAACTAGGTTGTAAAGGGCTTTGAATGCCAAACAGATTAATTTGTATTTTATTCAAGAGGCAATATATTAGCACTGGAGTTTTTTGAACAGAGGAGTGACATGCATGGGTAGACCTGAGTTTTCAGAATATCATTTTGGAGGGTGGATTAGAGAGAGAAGAGGCCTGAAGCAGGGGACTAATTAGAAGGTTTTTGCAATAGCCCAGATGAGAAATGATGAGGGCCCAGACTAGGGTAATAGTCTGTGACTGAAGAAAAAGGAATGGATGCTAGAAATGTATTGTTAGTGAAATCATGATGACAATTTATTGATAATAGAGGATGAAGGAAAATGAAGAATCAAGGATTACTCTGGTCTTGTGAACCTGAGTGATGAGGATGGATAGAGCTTCTTTCAACAGAAATAATCTATATTTTTGTACAGACAGTTCATATCCCAATCCCATGTCATGCCATAGTAAACTTTGCATATTGTAACCAGATCAAAACTCCAATGCCTATTTTCTCCTCCTTTCATCTTGTAGCAAAAATCAAATTCTCTGCATTCATCTCTAGGAGGCAGCTTTTCTACTAAAATGGGAATTGGTTAATGTAGAATATATACCTTAAACTGGTCAATTGATTTAATAAAATGTCTGTGAAGTCTGTTAAATGGAAATCCTTTAACTCACATTGAGGTAAGTAGAAGATTTAATGACTATAAGATTAACTTGAAGTGTTAGTTTCAGCTTGTGATGCTAGTTCTATATTGCTGCAGACAGCTGGCTCCTTCTCATTAGGAATTGGCTTTATGCAACAGCTGATCAGTGACTGCGGCTGACATGCTTGCAGTCTGTCTAGAATGCTGACATATGCTAAGGCTAAGCAGGCTTAGCTGTGGCCAGTGTGCAAAAAATAAAAATTAAAAAAAAAAAACAAAAACCAAGCCAAACCAAACTAACAAACAAAAACAGAACTCCCCCATATCAAATGACAAGGGGAAAACATCAACTAGAAACTGCCTGTACGCTTTCTCAGACAAATTAGGAACCACGTTCTTCAGACCTTTTTTTTTTAATGATTTTCCTCCCTTCCTTCCTTCATTCCTCTCTCCATAAGATCTTTACCTTTTCCTTAATACTTCTGGTGCTGCAGAAGTTCCTTGCTAAAGAGATTTGTTGTTGTTGTTTGTCCCTAGTTCTTGAAGAGGATCAATGACATTAGGAGGGTGCTATCTTCTTGACTTGCAAGTGAATTGGAGGTAAGTGAGACAGGGCTGTGAAAAATCATAAACCTTACTCTCTCCTCTAAGGTCACTGTGTCCAGTGACAAAGCATAGGTCAGGGTGACGGGAGATGACCCTAGATGCAGGGGGAGACCTTGGCCTTTCTAGGCTAAGGCTTTTCCCAGGTCTCAGTTTATATGAGGCAATACCCACTCAGTGACTTAAGGCTGGGTAAGAAATGAGACAAAAGATGGCCTTAGCTTCTCTACTAAAAAATAAAAATGAAACTGGGAGGGGAAGACCCTTAGCTTTTCTGGCCAGAATAGAAACAATTGTTATTTACATTCACTCTGAGCCATCAAAACCCAAACAATGACCAAGCAAGGCTTGGGCTGGGACCTATTATTGGCCAATCAGTGACAGCCAGAGTGATTTGGGTTCAAGGCATGGTCAAATAGCTCCATTTGAATCCCAAAGGCTTTATGGAAGGAAGGAAGGAAAAAAAGAAGGAAGGAAGGAAGGAAGGAAAAAAGGAAGGAAGGAAGGAAGGAAGGAAGGAAGGAAGGAAGGAAGGAAGGAAGGAAGGAAGGAAGGAAGGACAGAGCAGTCAGGTAATCTTCCTTCCTTCCTTCCTTCCTTCCTTCCTTCCTTCCTTCCTTCCTTCCTTCCTTCCAGCCTGCCTGCCTGCCTGCCTTCCAGATTTAGGATTTGAGGGAAGAAACTGAGATCCTAAACATCTTATCTATGTCACAGATAGGATAAAAATTTTCTATTTCTGCTCTCCTGCCAAACCCAGCCTTTGGAGTTCAGAGTGGCACTTCTTGAGGATAAGTATAGTTTCCACTATAATTCCTAAAAAAAAATACCTCCCATTTTAGAGACCAGGGAGATAATTTGGAATCTATTTAGGCCATTTTTTGTCTCAATTCTTGTCTAGTCCTTAGTCATTGAATGGGCAACTGAGACCTGAGAAAAACCTTATGTTAGAAAGGCCAAGGCCACCCACTGCATCCTGGCCCATTGCCAGTCATCTTGACTTTTGCCTTGCCATGGGACTTTTATAACTCTGGAAGAGAGTGAGGCTAATGACTTTGTGCAACTCTGCCTCATTTAAATTCAATACTTGTTCAAGTCAAGACATCTTCTAAAAGAAAGGACAAACAACTACAGCTGTAATAATCATAAAAGTAAAAGGGTAGTGCTACTTAGGCAACTTAAGGAATTATTACTGTGACAGGCAATTGAGGCTGTGTCCCAAGATGCAGAATTTAGAGGGCAGTGGCTATAAATGTAATCCTTTAGCAACTAGAAACAGAATTTAACACATAGCAAAAATAGTTAAAATCAGAAGACACCAGATGGCAAGTGGGATGAATTTCTTCTCTGCTTCTTCATCCTCTTCCCCTTTCCACAGAAGCAGCCTTGTCCTAGGAATGCAGCCTTTCCCCCCAAAGGATGGTGTTAACTCTTTTCTTTCCCAGTTCCTTCAAAAATAGATTCATTCCATTATTAAAAAGACAGTGGAAAGATCTCTGTGCCTCATACCCACTGCCACTGTAAAAGTGCTTCATGTTACTTGCTCTGGCTACAAAATTTCCTGGTTATGGCTGTAGAAATTTGTCTTGAAAGCCTATGACCACTCCCATATAGGATAATATGGCAATTTTGGCAATTCCTTTTTACTACTGGCATCCTTCCTCTTATTTGCCCTGTTTCTACCTTTGCTGACCTTTGTTTTGTCACTAGAGTGTTAATTCTGTTTTTGCTTATCCAATGCATGGTTTCTGTACTTCTGAATGCTTCTAAGTGACTTTTTTTCTATATTTATGGAGGTGAGAGGGAAGGAAATAAATTAATTTTTGACATAAAAATAAATTTCAATTATTTCCTTTGATACCAGGTTGTTAACAACACACACACACACACACACACACACACACACACACACAAAGTTTAATACAAATGGGAATCAATAAGAAAAAGTACTTAAAATATATTTATGTATCTATATTTATATTCTTTATATGTTCATTTATGTGTATACATGTGCATATATTATACAAATGAATATATACATATGTGCACTATTATGATATTTATGTGTGTTATTCTAACAGCAAACTTGCACTAATTGTTTCTGCTTCCTATGACCATGATCATATATATGCTGAATGAGGCACAATTGTTTTATAGTTAGCATTGACTCTTTGCTTGTAATCTCACTGTGGCCAGATGTAACTTCTTGGCTGTGTTCCTCTTATGAGAGCATGTTAGTTACTTTCCACCTTTCTACTGCATCTGTGACAATCAATCAGGTTGCCAATGTATTACAAGGGTCTCCCTTATACCACGTCATCTCTGTCAGCTCTCCAACAGTGGACTTGGTAGAGTGATAGACCCTTCCCCAGATGAAAAATAGTTTAAATGACCTGATACAGCAGCTTCTTCAGGTACTGTGCTTGAAAGAAAAGCATACACATCTGTGAGACTTGCCCTGGGAATGAAGGGAGATTCTATCATCTATCAGGCTATGTTCTGAGTTCATTTTGAGTGATGTTTGCATTAAAAACTAAGAATGGAGACTTCTGCTTCCAGGAGCCAAGATGGTGGAGTAAAAAGTAAGTTGCTCTCACCCTCCAGTAAGTATCAACCTCTGAAAGCCCAGAAAATATGGCCCCAGGAGAAACCCTGGAACAGCTGAAGCAGAAGAAAAATGGGATACAGCAGTCCAGTAGCCCAGGTAGTTTGAAGAATTAACAGGAAAAGCCCCTCTTGCCCTGGGGTAAGGGGAGGGGTACTGAAGAAGAAGTGTCCTATCAAGCTAGCAGAAAGCCCCTCCTCAATGTACCAGGAGGAGATCCTGAAACCCGAGTGGTGGGGCAGGCAAACACCAACACCCAGACCCCTGAATGCGTCAGTGAGGGCTGGGGAACTGGTGAAAACCAGCTCAGAAAACCACCAGGTGCTTGGGCATTCTACAGCAACTAGGTCTCCCAGTGCCTCAGCAAAAATAAGGGAAGCAGCACTACAAAGGGCCCCAAAAACACCCTGCAACATCCGTCTGAAAGGAGCTAAAGAAAGCAAAACTAAAGGAAAAGCAGGCAACCTAGATTTGCCCTAGAGCTCCATCATTGCTGATTCCAGCCCAACACCAGGTAAGCTGCCAGAAAACCTACAGTCTCCAACTGCCAACATCAGAGGCCTGAGCACACAAAGACAGTGACCAAGACCTAGACTCTCAACATAAGAAGCTCGGGTCAGTGCCCTCTGTTCCCCAGCAGGAGAGATCAATCTCTTTAAAGGCCAGGAAATAAGCAAACACCATGAGCAAAGAGAAATATACCATAGATTCATATTACGAGAAGAGTGAAGATCAAGGTGGATATTCTGAAGAGGACAACATTGTCAACAAACCCACATCTGGAACCTCAAAAGGGAATATGAACTGGTCTGAAGCCCAAAGAGCCTTCTCAGAAGAGCTCAAGAAGGATTTTAAAAATCAAATGAGAGAGGTAGAAGAGTCCTTAAAAAATACAGTTGGCCAACTGGAAAAAAGTACAGTGGAGAAAACAAGTCCCTAAAAAATACAATTGGGCAGCTGGAAAAAAAGTACAGTAAGGAAGACAAATCCCTAAAAAATACCATTGGCCAAATGGGGAATGAGGTATAAAATCTAATAGAAGAAAACAATTTGTTAAAAATTAGAATGGGGCAAGTGGAAGTCAATGACTATATGAGAGAGCAAGAATCACTCAAACCAAAATGTAAAAAAATGAAAAAATAGATGAAAATATAAAATACCTCATTGGCAAAAACAACTGACCTGGAAAATCAATCCAAGAGAGACCATTTAAAAATTATTGGTCTACCTGAAAATCATGATTAAAAAAAGAAGAGCCTCGATGGTATCTTTCAGGAAATCGTAAAGGAAAACTGCCCTAAGGTCCTAGAACCAGAGGGTAAAGTAGCCATAGAAAGAATCCAAAGAATCCAGAAAGAATCAGTGGATTCCAATCACCTCCTGAAAGAGATCCCAAATTGAAAATGCCAAGGAATATAGTAGCCAAATTCAAAAATTACAAAGTCAAAGAGAAAATACTGCAAGCAGCCAGAAAGAAACAATTTAAATATCGTGGAACAATAGTCAGAATTACACTGGACCTTGCAGTTTCTACATGAAAAGACCATAGGTCATGGAACATGATATTCCATAAGGCGAAGGAACTTGGATTACAACCAAAGATCAACTATCCAGCAAAATGAGCATGATCTTTCAGGGGAAGAGATGGACATTCCACAAAATAGGGGACTTCCAAATCTTCCTGATAAAAAGACCAGAGCTCAATGGAAAATTTGATATTCAAACACAAGACACAACAGAGGCATAAAAAGGTAAATGTGACAGAAAGATACAATATGTTGTTAATAAGGGCAAACTATTTACATCCATACAAGGGACGATGAGACTTGTAACTCTTGAGAACTGTATTGTTATTACACCACATTAAAGGGGTATACATAAAGGGTGTGGATATGTTGACTTTGATGTAATGATAAAAAAAAAAATCTAATCAAATGGGTTAAATGGATCCATGTAAGTGGATTAATCTGATCTGAGAAAATGTATTGAGAGAAAAGGAAAGGAGGAGGCAGATTACATTGCAGGAAAAGACACAAAAACCAATTACAGGAGAGGGAAAGAAGCAGGGGAGATGAGCATTGTTTGAACCTTACTGTCATCAGTTTTGGCTCAAGAAGGGAATAACAATCAGTTAGGTATAGAAATCTAACTTGACCTAGAGGCTGTAGGAGGGGAAAGGGGAAAGAAAAAGGAGGAGGGATAGAAGGGAGGGAAGAAGCAGTAAGGGTAAAGGGGAAGAAAAGGGAAGGGGCTAATAGAAGGGAGGTGGGACTGAGGGAGGCAGTGGTCAGAAGTAAAACACTAGTGAGGAGGGAAAGGGAGAAAGGAGAAAGAAAAGCATAAACAGTTGGGGGGGTGGGAAGGATGGAGAGAAAACCATGGATAGTAATCATAACTGTGAGTGTGAATGGGGTGAACTCTCCCATAAAACAGAAGTGGGTAGCAGAATGGATTAAAAACCATAATCCTACAATATGTTGTTTACAGGAAAAACATCTGAAACAGAGGGACACACACAGGGTAAAGGTAAAAGGCTGGAGAAGAGTATATTATGCTTCAGCTGAAGTAAAAAAAAGCAGAGGTAGCAATCCTGATCTCAGACAAAGCAAAAACAAAAATAGATCTTATCAAAAGAGATAGGGAAGGAAACTACATCCTGCTAAAAGGCACTATAGACAATGAAGTTATATTATTACTAAACATATAAGTACCAAATGGTGTAGCATCCAGATTCTTAGAGAAGAAGTTCAAGGAGTTACAGGAAGAAGTAGACAGCAAAACTATACTAGTGGGGGATCTCAACCTCCCCCTTTCTAAACTAGATAAATCTAACCACAAAATAAACAAGAAAGAAATAAAGGAGGTGAATAGAATATTAGAAAACTTAGGCATGATACACCTCTGGAGAAAATTGAATGGGGATAAAAAGGAATATACATTTTTCTCAGTGGTACATGGCACATGCACAAAAATTGACCATGTGCTAAGGCATAAAAACCTCACAAGCCAATGCAGAAAGGCAGAAATATTAAATGCATCATTTTCAGATCATGAGGCAATAAAAATTATATGTAGTAAAGGGCCATGGAAAGATAGACTAAAAAATAATTGGAAACTAAACAATCTAATCCTAAAAAACTATTTGGTCAAGCAAGAAATTATAGAAACAATCAATAACTTCATCCAAGAGAATGACAATAATAAGACAACATGCCAAAACTTATGGGATGCAGCAAAAGCAATTCTTAGGGAAAGGTTTATATCTCTAAATACTTACATAAATAAAATAGAAAAAGAGGAGATCAATGAATTGGACATACAACTAAAAAGCTAGGGGAAAAAAACTAAGTATGGAATACTCTATTTCAGGGAATACAGCATGTACTGTCAGATATGGTCGATGTTAGTTGGTTTTTCTGAACTTTTTCTCTCACTCTCTCTCTCTCCCCCTCTCTCTCAAGTCTTTATAAGAAGGGATGATTCATGGGTTAGAGGAAAGGAGGAGATATTCAGAAATTAAGAAGCAATTTAAACAAAAACTATAAATGAAATAACATTCTTTAAAAAAGATGGCAGGCTGTGGAAAGAGGACTAGACTTGACTTGGGTTTGAGTCTTTGATTCAGAGTCTTGTTTTCTAAATCTGGAAAAAAGTGATAATTACATCTATACTGATTATGTGATAGGGAGGGTTATTGAGAGGAAAATGCTTTGTAAAATGCCATAGAAATGTGAACAATTTTATATTTAAAGAGAAACAATGTTAAAAATTTCCAATGTAATAAGCATTTTTTTATTTTTTTAATAATTAATTTATTTTTAATTTTCAACATTCATTTCGATAAGATTTTGAGCTTTAAATTTTCTTCCCTTCTCTCTTCCCCTCCCCCAAAATAGCATGCAATCTGATATAGGCTCCACTTATACATTCATATTAAGCATATTTACCCAGTAGTCACAATGTAAAGAACCATGAAAATGAAGTAATAAAACAATAAAGGAAAAGGACAGCAAATAGTATGCTTCAATCTCCATTCAGACTCCATAGTTCTTTCTCTGGGTGTAGATAGCATTTTTCATCATGAGTCTTTTGGAGTTGTCCTAGATCCCTGCATTGCTGAGAAGAGCCAAGTCTATCAAGGTCAGTTATCACACAGTGTGGCTGTTACTGTGTACAATGTTCTCCTGGGTCTGCTCATTTCACTCAGCATCAGTTCATATAATCTTTCCAGGTTTTTCTGAAGTCCACCTGCTCATCATTTCTTATAGCACAATAGTATTACATTACATTCATATACCAGTTGTTCAGCCATTTGCCAATTGATGGGTATCTCCTCAATTTCCAATTCTTTGCCACCATAGAAAGAGCTACTATAAATAATTTTGTACATGTGGGTCATTTTCCTGTTTGTATGATCTCTTTGGGATATAGCCCTAGAAGTGTTAATGCTGGGTCAAAGGGTATGTGCAATTTTATAGCCCTTTGGGAACAATTTCAAATTGCTCTCCAGAATGGTTGGATCAGTTCACAACTCCACCAACAATGAATTAGTGTTCCAATTTTCCCACATCTTCTCCAACATTTATCATTGTCCTGTTTTGTTGTGTTAGTCAGATAGATGTGTTGTGGTACCTCAGAGTCCTTTTGATTTGCATTTCTCTAATCAATAGTGATTTAGAACATTTTTTCATATGACTATAAATAGCTTTAATTTCTTCATCTGAACACTGCCTGTTCATATCCTTTGACCATCTATCAATTGGGGAATGACTTGTATTCTTATAAATTTGACTCAAATCTCTATATATTTTAGAAATAAGGCCCTTATCAGAGACATTAGTTGTAAAAATTCTTTCCCAGTTTTCTGCCCCCTCCTAATCTTAGAAGCATTGGCTTTGTGGGGGAAAAAAACTTTTTAATTTAATGTAATCAAAACTGTCTTTTTTGCATTTCATGATGTTCCCTATCTTTTGTTTGTTCATAAATTCTTCCCTTCTCTATAGACCTGAAAGGTAAACTATTCCTTGATCTCCTAGTTTGCTTATAGTATCAGTCTTTATGTCCAAATCTTGTACCCATTTTGACTTTATCTTGGAATATGGTGTAAGATGTTGGTCTATGCCCAGTTTCTGCCATAATATTTTTGAGTTTGCCTAGCAGTTTTTGTTAAAGAGTGATTTCTTATCCCAGAAGCTGGAGTCTTTGGATTTGTCAAATTATAGATTAGTATAGTCATTGACTGCTGTGTCTTGCATACCCAACCTATTCCACTGATCCACCAGTCTATTTCTTAGCCATTACCAACCAGTTTTGGTGATTGCTGCTTTATGATACAATTTAAGACCACCTTCCCTTGCATTTGTTTTCATTAGTTCCCTTGATATCTTGGACCTTTTGTTCTTACAGATGAATTTTGCTGTTGATTTTTTCTAGCTTTATAAAATAATTTTTTTTTGGTAGTTTGATTGGCATGGTACTGAGTAAGTAAATTAATTTAGGTAGAATTGTCATTTGTATTATATTAGCTCAGATTACCCGTGAACAAGCAACTGATATATTTCCACTTATTTAGATCTGACTTTATTTGTGTGAAAAGTGTTTTTTAATAGTGTTGATATAGTTCCTGGTTTTGTTGTGGCAGGTAGACTCCTGAATATTTTATAATGTCTACAGTGATTTCAAATGGAATTTCTTTTCCTATCTCTTGCTGTTGGGCTTTGTTAATAACATAAAGAAATGCCAATGATTTGTGTGTGTTTATTTCATATCCTGCAACTTTGCTAAATTTATTTATTATTTCAAATAACTTTTTACTTGCTTCTTTAGGATTCTCTAAGTATACCATCATATCATCTGCAAAGAGTGGTAACTTTGTTTCTCCTTTGCCTATTCTAATTCCTTCAATTTCTTTTTATTCTCTGATTGTTACAGCTAACATTTCTAGCACGATATTAAATAACTTTGGTGATAATGGACATCCTTGTTTCACCCCCGATATTATTGGAAATGCTTATCCTCATTACATATAATGCTTACTGATGCTTTTGATAGATGGCATCTATCATTTTAAGGAAGACTCCATTTATTCCTATGCTCTCTATTGTTTTTAGTAGGAATGGGTATTGTATATTGTGAAATGCTTTTTCTTCATCTGTGGAGATAATCATATGATTCCTGTTAGTTTCATTTTTCATATGGTCAACTATGCTGATAGTTTTTCTAATATTGAACCATCCCTGTATTCTTGATATAAATCCTACCTGGTCATAGCGTATTATCTTTGAGATAAGTTGTAATCTTTTTGCTAATATTTTGGTGCATATGTGTTTAGTAGTGATATTACTTCATTGTCTATGGTACCTTTTAGCAGAATGTAGTGTCCTTCCTTATCTCTTTTAATTAGATCTATTTTTGCTTTTGCTAAGGATTGCTACCTTTTTTTTTTTACTTCAGCTGAAGCATAGTATACTCTGCTCCAACCTTTTACCTTTACTCTGTATGCATCCCTCTGCTTCAAATGTGTTTCTTGTAAACAAAATATTGGAGGATTATAGTTCTTAATCCACTCTGCTATCGGTTTTCTGTTTTATGGGAGAGTCCATCCCATTCACATTCACAGTTATGATTACTGTCTGTGTCTTCCTCTCCATTCTGTCCCCCCCCATTTATGCTTTTCCCACTCCTTTCTCCCTTTCTCTCCTCAGTTGAGTTTTGCTTTTGAACACCACCTCCCTCAGTCTGCCCTCCTTTCTATCAGTCTCCTCCTTTTTCTTCTCCTTTACCCTTTCTAATTTTTCCCTCCCTTCTATTCACTTCCTCGCTTTTCTTTTCCCTTTCCTCTCCTATTTCCTATAGGGCAAATAGATTTCTATACCTAAGTGATTATGTTATTCCTTATTTGAACTAAATCTGATAAGAGTAAGGTTCAAATACTGCTCATCTCCCTCACTTCTTCCCCCCTACAGTATTAGATTTTCCTGTGATATAATTTACCCTTGCCTTCCTCTTCCTTTCCTCTTTTCCCAGTATAATCCCTTTTCACCACTTAATTATTTTTTTTTGCTTTCACATCAAAGTCAATTTTTACCCATGATGTCTGTCTAAGTATACTCCTTTTAAATGTCATAATAACATTACAATTCTCAAAAGTTACAAGTGTCATCTTCCCTTGTAAGGATGTAAACAGTTTGTCCTTACTAATAACATGTTGTTGTTGTTGTTGTTGTTTTTCTTTCTTGTTTACCTTTTTATGCCTTTCTTGAGTCTTGTATTTGAAGATCAAATTTTCTGTTGAGCTCTAGTCTTTTCATCAGAAAGTTTTGGAAGTCACCTATTTCATTGAATGTCCATCTCCTCCCCTGAAAGATTATGCTCAGTTTCACTGGGTAGTTGATCCTTGGTTTTAATCCAAGTTGTTTTGCCTTAACCAATATCATATTCCAAGCTCTCCTTTTCTTTTAATGTAGAAGCTGCAAGGTCCTGCATGATCCTGACTATGGTTCCATGATATTTAAATTGTTTCTTGCTGGCTTTTTGCAGTATTTTCTCTTGTACTTGTGGAATTTAACTGTAATATTCCTTTTTGCGGTATTTTCTCTGGTACTTGTGGAATTTGGCTATAATATTCCTTGGCATTTTCAATTTGGGATCTCTTTCAGGAGGTGATTGGTGGATTCTTTCTATAGCTATTTTACCTTCTGGTTCTAGGACCTCAGGGCAGTTTTCTTCGATGATTTCCTAAAGCATATTGTCTAGGCTTTTTTTTTTCATCATGGTTTTAAGGTAGACCAATAATTTTTAAATTGTCTCGCTGGATCTATTTTCCAGGTCAATTGTTTTACCAATGAGGTATTTTATGTTTTCTTCTATTTTTCATTCTTTTGTTGCTGTTTGACTGAATCTTGCTCTCAAATAGAGTCATTAGCTTCCACTTGCCCCATTTTAATTTTTAAGGAGTTGTTCTCTTCTATTAGATTTCATACCTCCTTTTCCATTTGGCCAATTCTACTTTTTAAAGACTTGTTTTCTACAGCTAATTTTTGTCCTTCCTTTTCCAAGCTATTGACTCTCTCTTGCATAC
Organism: Phascolarctos cinereus; assembly: GCF_003287225.1. NCBI lineage: Eukaryota > Metazoa > Chordata > Mammalia > Diprotodontia > Phascolarctidae > Phascolarctos > Phascolarctos cinereus. The sequence continues at coordinate 148,904,779 of NW_027556098.1, forward strand.
TTCTCTCTCTCTTTTTTTTTTTGAAAATTTTCTTCTACCTCTCTTATTTGATTTTTAAAATCCTTCTTGAGCTCTTCCAAGAAGGCTTTTTGGGCTTGTGACCAGTTCATATTCTCCTTTGGGTGGGTATATTGACAATGTTGTCCTCTTCTGAATTTGTGCCTTAATCTTCCTTTTCCACACAATAAAAATCTATGGTCATTGTTTCTGCTTTTTGCCTATTTCCTGACTTAAAAAAAAAAGTTGAGCTCTCCTGCTGGAGTGGAGGGGTCATATACCCAAGCTTCTTCTCCTACTTACTCTGGCCTTGCACTTTAATGTTTCACTCCTGCTTACCTGGGCCTTGCACAAAGATATTTTGATGCCAGTGAATATCTGTCAGCTTGGAGTTTTGCCTCCTGGAGTTGTGATTTCTGGAGTTGTGTTGAGGCACCAGGTGATTTGGCAGCTGGAGAATGCCTTCACCCATGGTAGTTTTTGGAGCTGGTGTCTGCCTGTTCCCCTGCCTGTATTGAAGCTTTCAGAGGTTCCTGGTGTTCCCACTTGCCTCCTCCACCAACCTCAGGTCTCAGGATCTCCCCCTGGTATGCTGAGTTGGGGCTTCTCATTGGCTTGCTGGGGCGCCTCCTGTTTTGTACTGCTTCCCCTCCCCCAAAATGAGAGGGGCCTTTATGATTAATCCTCCAAGCTTCCTATGCTACAAGACTGCAGCTCTGTTTTTTTGCTGGCTCAGAGTTTTTCCTGGGCCTATATTTTCTGGGCTTTCAAAGGTCAATAAGGGAGGGTGAGAGTGACTTTCCTCTTACTCCATCATCTTGGCTCCTGGAAGCCCTAATGAGCATTTATTAAGTGACTGTTATGTGTTAGGCACTCTGCTAAGTGCTTCACAAATATTATCTCATGTAATCCTTATAACACTTTGAAATGCTATTATTATCCCTGTTTTTAACAGATGAGCAAACTGAGGCAGCTAGAGGTTAAGTAATTTGCCCAGGGTCATGTAGCTTGTAAGCTTCTGCGGCCAGATTTGAACTCAGATATTCTTGACTCCAAACCCATGGTTCTATCCACTATGCCACCTAGCATCCTCAAAAGGGTCGCTTTTTTAAATAGCACCAAAAAAAGCTAAGCTTGTTTTAATTATTACTTTTTATCCTTTTTATCAGATCAGAAGGTTACCATGATACAACTCCAACATTTATATAGATATAAGCAAATAAATAGCTTGTACATGGTTTACTGGATAGAGTTCTGGAATTAGAATAAGTAAAACCTGGGTTCAAACTCCTCCTCTGACATTAGTAGCATTAAAACAACCCTAGGCAATTAATTTCATCTCTATCAGCCTCAAATACAACTTATTTCCCAATTCACAGAAGAATTGCAATTTCTACTGATAGACAAGTCATCATGCCAGAAGTTCTCTTCAGGTATTTGCATAGTATCAAGAAAACATATTTTCAGGATCAGGATGAGGATCAGGAAAAGAGCTACAGAACAATATAAATTAATGTCTTGAGTATTATATCTAATATATCAAGTTTGATAGTAACTTCTAAATGTTCTTGTGCAAAATAATAATAATAACAATAACAATAATAATAATAATAACTTGTGTGAAGGGCAGCTAGATGGCTCAGTCAATAGAGTTCCAGGCCTGGAGTCAAGAAAACCTGAGTTCAAGTCTGACCTTAGACACTTGCTATGTGACCTCGGGCAAGTCCCATAATCCTGCTTGACTCAGTTTTCTCATCTGTAAAATGAGCTAGAGAAGGAAATGGCAAACTACTCCAGCATCTTTGCCAAGAAAACTCCAAATGGATCATGAAGAGTGGGACATGACTAAACAACCACAACAAATTTGTATAAACCAGGCTCTGATATGGAGATTTAGTCATTTTTAATTCTCTAGGATATTAAAAAAAATCTAGGAAACATTCTAATTTAATGAAAATATTATAATTTTTCACATTTTGTATGGCATCACAATACACAAATGGAAAAATGAAAAGTGGCCAATGTGAAATATTTAAAAGATTTGAATATGCTGTGGACTAAGAAGGTCACTCAAAAATCCATCTCAGAGAGATATCCTATTGTCCATTAGTGAGTAAGAGCCCAATGGATCTTGTTCATCAGTTTGTGGATATAGACTAGTCTTGCTTGGAAAATGTTGAGCATTTGTACTTTCCTGAATGAGAAAGAAGACCAGCCGAGACTCTACACCTTGATAGTGATAAATATAATTTCCAATTTCTGGGTTGGTATTTCCAAAGCAAAAAGGACATACATATTTGTCCAATTATGATTATATCAAGGCAAATACCCAAATAATGTGTTTCTTGCTTTTCAAAAAAATCAATAATCCCTAAAGGTCATGCAATTTCAAAGTACAACACTTGAGAGGGAAAAATAGATATCACAATTCATTAGATTTTCAAGATATAGCATTATAACTTAATAGCATATATACTGCTTTTTCTTATTTATAATTGCATGGATCAATAATAAATTAGCATGAAATGGCCATTCTAATAACTATATCATTGGAGATATTTGCTGTATCAAATTCAAGTGCTGTTCAAATGTTCAGATTGGGTCCTGGGTCCTGGGTCCTGGGTCCTCTTTTCTTCTCCTTCTATACTGTTCCACTTGGTGATCTCATCAGCTCCCATGGGTTCAGCTATTATCTCTATGCTTTTATGTGGTAATTCTCAGATCTATTTATTCAGTCCTGTTATGGGAATTTTTTATTTCCTTTTATTACTTGGGACTCAAGGCTATTTTTCTTGTAAATTTTGGTTAATATTAACTTCATCTGATCAAAACATGTCCAATAGGATGAGAAAATTTATTTAGAATAGCAAGCAAAGGAAGAATTTTAACTGTGCTTGACTCTTTGGTGACCTGTAAATCTTTCTCCTCCTCAATCAATTTGTGAATCCTCTAAATGTAGTTTAATCTATAACCTGACTTAGTTTATCTACTGAGTTTGTTTGATGAAGTTTGTTTCCTTAGGGAATATATGAGATTATGATTCTGTTTAGCTAAGTTTGTTCAATTTTTGTGGCATTGAAGGAAGCATAGGATCTTTCTTCTCTTCACCTTTTATGGCCTAAAAGGAATGTACAATGTGTAAAAGAACTATATCTCTGTCATTCTGATGTAATTTTTCTTATAAGAAGACTTCTTAGAAACCTACTTATTGTTCAGGTTTTCTCTGGGACCTGGCCCTGTGCTTGAACATAATAAAATCCAGGTTTTTTTCTCCATAATTTCTGCCCTGTGGTAAATATATGTTTGGCAGCAGTTAGGCACCACATGCTCTCAGAGTGGAAATATGTCTCCCATAACAGTTTCAACTTCTCTCCTGACCTCATCTTGCATTTCCAACTGCTTATTGGACACCTTGAATTGGATATCTCATAGGCACCCTAAATCGAATATGTTCATGACTAAACTAATTATCTTTGCCACAAAACCCTCTTTTTCATTTCCCTATTATTCTTGAGGGAACCACCATTTTCCACATCATCCAGGCTCACAACTGAGGTGTCATACTCAGCTCTTCTGTCATGCCTCATATCCAGGCATTTACCAAATGCTATTGATTCTTCCTTTACAAAATCTCTCAGATATGACTCCTTCTCTCTTCTGACACTACCATTACCTAGCTGGGGACCCTCAGTACCTTCCTCCTAGATAATTGCAACAGGTTGTATCCAGTCTACCTATCTCAAGTATCTCCTTACTCCAGTCCACTCTGTACTCAGCTTTTAAAATGATATTTCTTAAAGTTCTGGTCTTACCATATAAACTTTCTATTCAATAAATTCCAGTTGTTCCCTATTGCTTTCAGGATCAAATATGAAATCCTCTATTTGGCTTTTAAAGCCCTGCATAACTTCGCCTCTTCCTACCTTTCCAGTCTTTTTTATACCTTATTCCCTTCCCTGTACTCTGCAAATCCAGTATTTCCTTATTGTTACTTACACAAGAAACTCTACCTCCTGACTCCTTTGCATTTTTCTTGACTATCTTCCATTCCTGGAATTCTCTCCATCTTTCATCTCTACCTTCTAGCTTCCATGGTTTTTTTCAGGTTTCAACTTTTGCAAAAAGCCTTCTCACCCTCCTTCCCACTACCTCTTATACCTTGGAAATAAAGGGCACTTAACAAATGCTAATTACTTTGAATTCTACTTAGATTTGTCTTAGTTAATAGTAAATATGTTATTTATTACTAATGACCTTGGGGTGGGAGAGTAAGAATGTTGATCAATCCAATTCATTTAATTACATTCAGTAAAGCTTTATTACGTGCCCACTATATGCCAGATTAAATTACTAACATCAACTCCCTCTTCCCCAGGATAAATTACAATTAACTGCTTCTAGGTTGGGAATGAGAATGGATAGTGAGAGGTATCTCCTATAATGTATTCATGGCTGCTTGTTAGGGCCTATGTCCTTGATCCTCCCTATAGCTTCCAAGATATGACAGAGAGCTTCAATTGACAGTTGCTGATTGATGGGCTGTGGACTATGCTGAGTGCCTTTGGTCTGTTTCCATCTTGCCGAACTTATGCTCTTGAGCCCCAGGGTGTGTGTTTCTGCTGTTCAGCTGTCTCTGTTTTCAGATGTGCAGACCCTGTCGGAAAGGTTGACAGAATGAGTATTCAGGAAGAATGAGCCCCTTCACTTGTTTTTCTCCCCAGAAGCATTCTCTCAGCCATCCTCTTTCCTTTCAGGGAAAGGCAGAGAGCTGAACACCAGGATTCAAAAGCATTCAGCAGCCCCAGGCATCAAGTATGGGATGCTAGGGGAGAGCAACTTGGCACACTTAGGGAAGCATAAGGGTGGCCTCAGAGAGCCATTCACTGAATCTGAAACTTGCATTTGAGTAAAAGACATCAATACCTTTCTTGTATCAAAAAATATATACACTTTCTACATGTGGCCTAAGGCATTACTTGGTGAGCATAAACATATCTTCTTCAAAAGTATAAACATCAATGAATTAGGAAATCCACCTTTGGAGCATACTGTAAATATTTTGGAAAATAAGTAAAACCAAATGATATCTCTCTCTCTCTCTCTCTCTCTCTCTCTCTCTCTCTCTCTCTCTCTCTCTCTCTCTCCCTCTCTCTCTCCCTCTCCCTCTCTCCTCCCTCT